>NC_089589.1:27657714-27878825 GCF_019320115.1 Miscanthus floridulus | reverse complement strand
CCAGTTGCAGAGAGTTACCATGTCAAAAAATTGTATTGACGACACGATATGGCTGCTGAAGGTCGATATGAGAAGCAAGACAATACAATCATTCAACGGAGATGGGCTTTCATGCATTTGCATAAGCTAATCCCCAGCAATGTATCGCAATTCTTCTATACGTATCCAAGTAACGCTAGTGATGGTGCATTGACGGAGCAAAGACAGATGGGCATTGAGAGGCCACCGATAGTCGTCGTTGATGAGCAGACAGTAAGAGAGGACGATGCCAACAATCCAATGTTGCAATCTTCTTCGTTCATGGAGCCTTCTGATCAAGCATCAGAAATCTTTGAGGCCCTTCTACAGATATCTAGGTACGGTTTGGATGGTGATGAGCTGAAAGCGTATAGCATACTTGTCCAGGACAACGGCCGCCTGTTTAGGATCTCTCTTAAGATTACCAAAGAATATGAGGAAGGATTGGTTGCTGATGGAGATTATTAAGGCTAGTCAAGCTTATTGACCCAGAGTCAACTCTTTATGCAGCTCAGGCTTGCTTCCTATGGCCTGGCAAGTTGTGTGTCATGTGTCACAGAATTTCGAACTAGTATAATGCTTGACACTTTTGTGAGTACAAGACTCTGTTCTTTTTTTTTTAGAATTTCAGGGCAATGCCGGTCATTGCATTATCACAAGGACCAGAGTAACAGTTTTAGGCACTGGTGGTTCCATTATCCAGAAAATAAACTAACATGACGCTCAAACAGCACTCCCAACTCCCTCTCAAACAGCAAAGCACAGAGTAACTACGACTCTCATATTACAGCATGTTCCAATCTTTCTCAAAGCCTAAGAAGCTGACCCATTTTTCTTGGGCTCCGGACAGGTATCTGAAGCACCACCACACCTCTTCTGAACTTCCTCAGGATAAGTCCTCTGCTTCCAGTCCAAGGCCGATTTGTACATTAATTTCTCCCATTCGTTTTCCACCTTGTTCAGCCAGGCAACCTGGCAGACTGGTTGCCACTCTTCTTAGCTTCTCCAATTTGAGACTGAACTCCGTTCTCTTCTCCATTGGGCATAGCAGGGTCCAGCTTGTGAGCATATCAGAATTGTAATCAGTATGAAAGCACACTCCTCCATACAACACCCTGAAAACACATATCATTTCTTAGTTTCCAGAGCCCCCACAGGGCAGCAGCACAAAACATAACACTAAGCATCTACTATTATTAATCCACATTTGACCAATTGACAGAAGTCCATTCCTGCATTCCTCCCCAAAACGTCAGACAAATAACACCACATCTGTTTGGCAACTGCACAATCAAAAAATAAATGGGTTCACTGATTCTTTCTCACTACAAAAAAGGCAAGAAGGATCATTTACTTTCCTTCTAAGACTTTAAATTATCCCTAGTTAACACCTTATTCTTAGAAAAAAGCCAGAGGAAGAAATGTACTCTGGGTGGAACTTTGAGATTCCATACAGCAGGAACATGGACAGACTTAACTCCTCTAAAATTTATGACTTTGTAAAGAGATTGGGAAGAGTAACACCCCCTAGAATTAAAAGTCCAAATCAAGGGAGTCTTCCTCTTCTAAAAACACAATAGTAGAAGCTAGCTGGATAATTTCTTGCCATCTAATCATAAGTCTCTCATCCCTCCTCTTCTAAAAGTACATTTCAGATCTACTCCATCCCATAAGTCAAACACTGACTGATTTTTTTCATTGACTAACACATAGATGTCCCAAAACTGAATAGCTAAACTAGATGATCCTAACCAATTATCCTCCCAAAACCTCACTTTCTTACCATTGCCAATATGCCATCTGTAACCCATCTTTGCTGCCCTAGCAGCCCAAATCATACCTTTGAAAAAAACTAGAACTACCAGTTGTGTTACTATAGAAGATATTAGGCCTATCAGTATTATAACTTATGATCAATCAACTGTTTCCAAAGCTTATTCTCATCTAGACTATATCTCTTACCCAGGAAGCCAATAGACAAATATTTAAATCTATTAGATTTGGAATACCTAGACCTCCAAACTCTTTAAGCAGACTAACTGTATCCAGTTAACTAGATGATACCTATGTGCCTCAGGATTATCATTCCATAACAATTGGCCATATGAGTATGAATGATCCTAATTGCCCATTTTGGAAACTTAATAAAGGAGAGAAGATAAACTGGTATACTTGCCAAACAGGCCTTAATAAGAACTACTCTAGCAGCATATGACAAAAGCTTCCCTCTCCCACCTGCTATCCTCTTAAGCATCTTATCTACCAGAGGTTGAATGTCTTCTCTCCTTAAATTATCATTGTGCAGAGGAATACCTAAATATTTAATAGGAAACTCTCCTAAAGGACAGGAGAAAAAGTGAGAAAGATCATGGGCCTCTAAGTCACTCAAATTCATAGGAATGATCTCACTTTTATGGAAATTGACCCTCATGCCTGAAATCTACTCAAACCATAAAAGAATACTTTTTAGATTGACTAGATGACTCTCTTCTACATCAGTGAACAAAATTGTATCATCAGCATATGGAGGGCTATAATGCCCTATGTCTCTAAAACCTGACGCTAGACCTTTTACCAAACCAAGCTTTGCCCCTTCAGGAGCATCTTAGTTAACACATCACTAACTAAGTTAAATAGCAGAGGGGATAAAGGATCCCCCTGCCTAAGACCTTTTCCAGTCTTAAAGAAAGAGCTTTCCTCACCATTTAAGCAAACTCCAACAGAGCCCTTTTTGTCTATTTTCTTTATCCAGCCAATCCAAATCTGATTAAAACCTCTAGATTGAAGTACTTCAAAAAGAAAATCCCAGCAAACCCTATCATATGCTTTTTCATAATCTAATTTTAGAATAGCACCTCTTTCTTTGTTACTATGAACACTATGAACTATTTCATGAGCAAGAACTACACTTTCTAGGATATACCTCCCATGTATAAAAGCACTTTGGTGAGGTGACACTAGTCTATCCACTACTGTACTTAATCTAAGAGTCAAAACTTTGGATTTTTTTTGAAACTGCAATTAATAAGGCTGATTGGTCTAAATTTGTCATGTTCCTAACACCTTCTTCCTTAGGAATCAAACTAATCATGACAAAGTTTAGCCTATACAGATACAGTTCCCCATTAAAAAATCATTGAACATTTTCACTAAATCACCTTTGACAAAATCCCAAAATTTCTGGTAAAAACACAAAAGAAATCCCATCAGGGCCAGGAGCCCCTTCAGCATAACAACTAAAAACAGCTTCTTTGATCTCTAACTCAGTAAAGGGAGCTGTAAGCACATTATTTTCTACCTCAGTAATTTTTTCATTATGATTCAAAAAATCATCAGCTAAATGAATATTAGGTCTACCTTCATTCTTAAAAAGATCCTTGTAGAAATTAACAGCCACCTCCATCATGGCTTTTTGTTCTACAACAGGCCCCTCAGGCCCATCCAAAATTAAAACCTTTTTCTAAGGTTTATTTCATTTTCGGATGAGCTTGTTTAATTCAAGTGTTGTCAGATTACCTCACCTCTCAACTGTGTGTTTACACTTGTACTTATGCGTTGGATGGACAAGGTGTGAACACAACGGTTTTTTGACAAGTACCCCGCAGTTTCATGATGCGGTGAAATATGTAACCCTTATGGTTGGTAACCATGAATTCAGTGATGTCTCAAGTAATCCTGTAACCATGTATATGCATCTCTAAGCATGAAAACCAAGAATGAATCTCGCCTATATGGTGATCAGATCCCAAGTTTCACTAATTTTGGTGAAACATGAGGTTGTTACTACTATTTATTGAGCATAGCATATTTAGTGGCGATGCTACAAGTAAAATATCATCTGGAATGTTGTATTAGCATGTGTGCATCTGTGACTATGAAACCTAGAGTGAATCTCCCCTAGGTTGCCCTGCTGTTTTATTCAGTGTGTCTGGTCAGCCAAGTTCGATCTTAATTTGCCCTGCTGTTTATTCTGTGTCAGCTTATTGCAGAACGATTGAACTGAAGCCTCAGAAGTTCTGGAGTGATCGTTTCAGGCAGCCATTAAGGTGGTGATAGATTCATGAAACTTAACTCCATGGGTAGAAGCTTTATCACACAACGGTTTCAATTCTAACGTGCAAACTGTCACAACACAACTGGTATTGCTACGGCAACAGTACAAGTCCCTTCTTTTCAGAAAGCAAACACGAGAAAATTCACCAAATGTCAGAATCACATCTGGCAACAGTACAAACAAATCCCTTCTTTTCAGAAATCAAACACGAGAAATTCAAGAACTTGCATGCTAGTGTGACGTTTTTTTTTTTCCTTCTTGAACTGCCGTTATGGTGCAAGAAGATAAGCTTTATTATGTCAGCAGTAGCCACTAGGGTAAAAGTGACAAAACCTGGAAGAGGGGAAAAAAAGAGTGAGGTGCATCTAGAACAATTTTTAAAGTATATACCTTATCAAGTATAGAGGACGTTGTTTATATTACCTTAGTTTTCTCTTGGAAATGCCTTCTTGATTTCGTGCAACCTTGCAGCCACTTCCTGCATGCAGATGCGCTCATTTGGGGATGCCTTAGTGCAGAGAAGCCCAATGTTTAGAACTGAAAGCAAACACTCTAAGCTTTTCTCCTTCATGGCAAATGAAGTTTCTTGAGATAAATCTTGTTGCTCTTCTAGTAGTTGAGGGTCAATAATCTGTGGTATCATGTCAGGAAAGTTCATCTCAACAAATTTCGTAATGTTCATCCCACCATTGAACATATCGTCAGTTGGCCTCCTCCGCAAAAATATTTCAAGTAGAACAATCCCGAAGCTGTAAACATCTCCAGCACTCGACACTGCTCCACCTGTAGCACACTCTGCAGATTGCACAAAAGAATTGCTTACACCAAAGATAAATGCACACGAGAAAATTATGCAGTATGAAACTTCGTATTACCTGGAGCAATATATCCTATTGTTCCCATAATAGCACCTGAAGTCGAGATCGAGTGAGTGCACGATGATGCTGCTGAGTCAAATTTGAACCTGGCAAGACCAAAGTCTCCAACATTTGCTGTCATATTGTCATCCAAAAGAATGTTGCTAGGCTTTAGATCACAATGGACGATAGTTCCTTGGTTGCCATGGTGGAGGTACTCCAATGCATCTGCAACATCCACTGCAATACTTAACCTTTGAGCCATTGTGACGTGGATTTGAGTTGAGGTGTTCCCATCACATCTAGTTGAGTACAGTAGCTCATGCAAGTCGCCTTGTGGCATGAACTCATAGACTAAGGCTTTGAAATCATTTCCACTGGAATCAATACTGGAGCATACAGTTACTATAGGAACTAGATTTCTGTGCCGCACCTTACGTAGAGCGTTGCATTCTGCAATGAAGCTCTGTTGTGCTCCCCTTGTCTCTAGACGGAAAACTTTGATAGCAACCAAGGTTCTACCTTGGAAGAGTTCTCCTTTATACACGGAAGAATATCTTCCTTTGCCAATCAAATTGGATGCTGAGAACCCACATGTTGCTCTGGCGAGATCGTTGTAAGAAACTTTGGGAAATTTGCTACCCAATGATGGCAAAGATAATAGGTTTCTTTTTTGTTTTCCTCTCCAGACAAGCATTACAGTTATGACTATAGCAACTAACAAAATGCTGGATAAGGGGATCACCACTTTTTGTACAATGGAATGTCGCCTCTGCTTACTTGAATTAATAGGCGTGACATGGCATGCGAGTAGGTGTAATTCCAATGGCCCACCACAAAGCCCTTGATTTCCATCAATCCTCACAGCAGTCACATTGCTGAATATCCCTTTCATTGGGACCTCACCACTGATGTTGTTGAATGACAGATCTAGTTGTTCAAGGTATGGGAGGTTGCTGAGGGACATTGGTATTGACCCAGTCAAATTATTGTGAGACAAGTCCAGAACTTGTAGGCCACTTATGTTGCCTATTGTAATGGGGATGCTTCCTCCAAAACTATTCTGTCCCAGCACAATGTATAGCAAGTTTTCACAATTACCTATAGTGGTCGGAATGTCTCGAAACAGCATATTTGACGAAAGATCAAAATATGTGAGTGCCTTGGCATTGCCTACTTCATAAGGAAGTTGCCCATGCAGGTGGTTTACAGATAAATCAATATAAAAGATTGTTGGAATTCCAAACATCTCTTTGGGAACACCGCCATGAAGAAGATTATTTGAAAGCTGCACTTCCAAAGATTCTGAAGATTTCCTATGCTTGCAGGTAAATGCCCTTCGAATTTGTTGGATTGAAGAAAAAGTTCTGATAACTGAGACAAGTTCGAAAGGGATGATGGGATAAACCCTGAGAAACTGTTGTTAGCTAAACTCATCGCTTGCAAACTTTTTAGAGCTCCAAGCCATTCTGGAATCTGGCCTGTAAGTTGATTCCCATCTAGTTCTAGCCCCATCAGGTTGTGAAGGTTTGCGATGCCAGAAGGAAAACCACCTGATAGTTGATTATACCCCAGAAATAATGTCTGCAGTTCAACAGAAAGGTTACCTAATGAAGTTGGTACATTTCCTTGTAGCTGATTCGACTCTACAGACAAAAGCCGCAGCTTACTACAGTTGCCTAAGCTGTAAACAAACTCCCAGTCTTGCTTGTTATGAGCTTCAAGTTTATTATACCCAAGATTCAGCCAGTAGAGTTTGCGATGTTTGCCAATGTATCTAGGCACCACCCCCGTGAAACTGTTGTCTGCTATCTCAATGAAGCGCAGATCAGATGCATTGGCCAATGAGGAAGGGATGTATCCATGAAAAAAATTGGAGGCTATTGCAAGGAATTGGAGGTTGGGAAGAAAGGTACCAAGGCCAGGTGGCACCTCGCTGCTAAAATGATTCACTGTAATATCAAGGGCAAAAAGAGTAGAAAGATTCAGGATTGCCTCTGGAAAAGTACCTGCCAAATGGTTGCTATCAGCGAGCAGATACTGTAGCTCCGGTAACTTGGCAAACTCATCTGGGATGTTTCCGGCAATCTTATTGAAACTTACGTCAAGCATTTGTAGTGTTGTAATATTGGCAAGAGAAGAAGGAATGGTTCCAGAAAGATTGTTAGATCGAATCTCCAGCTGTTTGAGTCCAAGTGGCAGAGCCGGAAATCCTCCAACGAGATTGTTCCCGTTGAGCCATAGTTTCTGCAGACGAGAGCAGTTTCCAAAAGTTGGTATAACTCCATGTAACGTGTTGTTACTCAAGTAGAGGGCTTGGAGGCGATGCAACTGGCCAAGGGATGCTGGGATTTGTCCACTGAATCTGTTTGTCACCAGGGACAGGTGTTTCAGGAATGTCAGGTTCCCGAGGGAAGGAGATATTTGGCCGACTAAACCTCTATTTCCAAGGTCAAGATTAGTGACACGATTGCTCCTCGTCCTGCATGTGACACCTTGCCAGTTGCAGAAGTGATTGCTGTCATTCCAAGATGCCAATGCTTGCTGTGGATCGAAACTGATCGCCTTCTTGAATTCAAGCAACGACAGTTGATCTGTTTGGTTCTCATGGCCAGGAGTGGTGGTGCAGGTGACAGGATGCACCAGGCTGAAGGCCATGAGCACGAGCAGAAGCCGTCGAGTTGCAGCAGCCTTCATAGTGATAAGCTTGGGATTGATTGAGAGATTCAGAAGTACATAGTGAGGAACTCCAGCGCCTTCAGCTTTCTGTTCTGTTTCGATGTAAGAAACTGCAGAGGCATAGGAACCAAGAGAAGTATTACAATGAAAATACTAACCGAGAAAAATCATTAAATATTACTTCTTATATAAGTTAAAGTCTGTCAAGTACGTTGAGTACCTGAAACTAACATGATGTCAGTGTTCTTCTCTTCAGCAGTGATCTGAACGGCAAGTGAAAAATCCCAACTGCAGGATAGCTATCAAATATGTAATGTACATGTACTGCCATACAGACGTAAGATAAGAACATTTGCTTCAACTTCAAAAACCTTGCGGTTCTTCTGTATAAAGTTCTTGCATATAAAGGATGACGATGGAACTGACGATATGCGGATATGGTAAATAAGAAAGAAATATTTCAGGAAACAATATGGTAAATCAGAAAGAAGAGGGGTAAGGGGGGCATGTGGTTACAGAAATCGAGGTGCTTGCCTGATCGTCGACGGCCAAGGTGTCGGAGCTAGATATAGCCGGCGATCGACGAAGCAGCCAGCCACCACCACGCGACGACACACGCACCTACTGATCGAGCTGACACTGACAGGGGCAGCTGCCTGAGGCTGCATATATATCTGATGGTCGGAGCTAGATATCGCCGGCGATCGACGAAGCAGCCAGCCACCACCACGCGACGACACACGCACGTACTGATCGAGCTGACACTGACAGGGGCAGCTGCCTGAGGCTGCATATACATCTGATGGTGGTGATGGTTATACATTACACAGGGCGAGAAAAGAATCGATGGGCCAACCTTCCAGACGCTTGCTTTCTTGTATAGATAGAATAGATGGATGCTAGCTTTTTCCTCTCCGCGGGCCATGTCGTCCATGAAGGCGGCTTCCGGCTTCCGATCCGCCAGATTCTGATTCCCATCACGGCAGGCAGGACTTGGACTGGATGGCCTGAAATTCAACCAAACTAGCCGCCTTCGAGTTGCATTTCTCTTGTATATTTGCAGTGCGGGAGAACCTGTGTGCGCTAGGAAATGTCCCTTTTTTGCGCTTCCGTTCCGTCGTTGCGCTCTCACGGTCTCACCTCACCTCACCGGGCGGCTGCCGTCCAACACAGCTTTGGGCTTTTGCGGGGCGAGGCCTGTCGCCTGTCGGCTGTGGGCCGGGAGGGCACGCCTTTTGCGCACCCTCAAGGCCTCAGCACAAAAGGACTGGGTGGGCCGTGGCCCGTGGGTTATCGAGCAAGACTGACAGTTCATCCAAATGGATAGCAGGGCTAACTTTGTTGTCGTAAATAGTCTAGCTGTTAGCCCATTATAGCTATCTAAAGCCGAAGGAAAACTTTAGCCCATTGTAGTTATGAATACGAATATATTCTATCTATTACTAGCCCATCATAGCTAGTTAAACACAGTCGACATACATCAAGACCACCGATCGAGTTTGAACTAGTCATGTACGACTTAAGCAAGATGTAAGATTTCATGAAACATACACAGATAACGGATGATAGACAAAAAAAACAATAATCTGGTTTTTTTTATTCTAGTCATACTCTATATGATTTTATTTGCCTATAAAACATCAATGAACATGTATGATATGAACTCTCATGTGGGCTTTTTTTTCTTCGCAAACCTGCGTTTTAAACTGTTTCATTAAGAGGGCAAAAGAATTAGAGAGAAGGGAACCGCCGCTGGATGTGCCAGAAGGTGCGTAGCTCTCATGTGGGTTAAGAAAAACTTGCTAAAGAGCATATGCAGTGCCCCCTGCAAGGTCGTCCCTAATTAAGCTCTTGCTGCTCTGCATTGATGGTTACTCCATCCGTTTCAAATTATAAGACGTTTTAGATTTTCTACATATATTATTTTTTTTGCTGTGTATTTAATTATATATTATGTCTATATACATAGTAAAAGGAATATATCTAAAAAGAAAAAAACGTCTTATAATTTGGAACGGATGAAGTACATTACACTTGACAAAAGCTTCTGGGACTGGGGAGCCATTAAACCTGGCCGATCCACTGCGATTGGGAAGCACGAAGCAATGTAATGAGATTTTTTTGCAGGCCTGCTGGAATGCTAGCTGGATTCTGGATCCACTCTTAAGATCATGTGGTAGCTAGCGTTGCGTTAACGTTGCTTGCACTGAAGAGTGAAGACCGACAGGCGACAGTGCATGCGGACTGGATGAAAAAAAAATGAAAACAAAGAGTACCTGAAGGCGGAATTGACGATCACATGCACTGTTTGTTTTGACCGGCGAACATGCATGGTGACTGCTGATGCATGTGCAGGAAGCACACACGTTCCTGCATGTATCCTATTCATGGTGACCTGCTGTAAGTGACGCTTTTCACCGTGGCCATGATGATCATTTTGCCGGATCCCATTCCCATCCCAGGACTCGTGCAGTGCATGCATGCCAAGATTGTAAGGCTAGAGAGACACTACGCCAGGTTCTTACAGTAAGAACGGGGGTATTTTTACTGTAGAGACGGCTGGGGTTGGAGGTGTCCCTACAGTGGACGTCCTCGGGCCCCAGCAGCCTAGCCGCCCCTACAGATGGCACTGTAGGGGTGGCTGGTAACCTGAGTCGCCCCTACAGTTGGGGTTGATCTGTAGGGGCGGCTCAATCACCAGCCGCCCCTGCAGTGCTTATTTGTCTTTTTTCAAATTTCAAAATTTGAAAGATTTAAATTTAGTCAAATGACAAGATAATCAAAATAAAAGTTGTAGATATTGATGAGTTGAACAACTTTTGTATTCATCACTTTTACATCTGAAATCATTTAGGGTTTTAAAATTTGGTTTGAACTTGTTAAATTTCAAATTTTAAAATGTGTAAAACATTGTCACATCTAAGTTTGATCAAACTTAAATGTTGAAGCATGATTTTAAAAATTTTTAGGAAAAAAACCATCACAATTGGAGTTAGTATGAGGGAGAACAACTAGTTACAAAGTTTACCCACAGATTAAAAAGATAAATCACACTGTTCTAGATGATCCTTACATGATTATAGTGAATAGTATGATTTCTTTTTTTAATCTGTAGGTCAACTTTGTAACTAGTTTTTCTTCCTTATACTAACTCCAAATCTGATAATTTTTTTCCTAAAATTTTTTAAAATCATTCTCTATCAATTTATTTTGTTGGTTTTGTCAATATATACATATGAAAAGTTTGAGAAATTTGAATTTTGAATTTAAAAAAAATGCAACTTTAGACAAGATTTTGGTACCCCAAATGATTTCAGTTGAAAAAGTGATAAATACCAAAATTGAATAACTCATCAAGATCTACAACTTTTGTATTGGTCATTTCTTCATATGACAAAGTGGTAATGACATTGTTCACAAATATGACACATTTCTCATAAGGTTTTATAAACTATATGAGACATGTGTAAGATTAGTGAACAATGTGTGCTAAGAAATTATCAAATGAAGAAATGACCAAAATAAAAGTTGTAGATATTCATGAGTTGAACAACTTTGGTATTCATCACTTTTTATGTTGAAATCAATTTGGGTCTCAAATTTTGGTTCGAACTTGTCGTTTTTCAAAATTTCAAATTTGAAATGTTCAAATTTTGTCAAATGACAAGATGACTAAAATAAAAGTTGTAGATCTCCATGAGTTATTCAACTTTGGTATTCATTACTTTTTCAATTGAAATGATTTGGGGGTCCAAATTATGGTTTCAACTTGTTTTTTTTTAAAATTTCAAAATTTGAAAGGTTCAAATTTAGTCAAATGACAATATAACCAAAATAAAAGTTGTAGATCTTGATGAATTGAACAACTTTTGTATTCATCACTTTTACATCTGAAATCATTTAGGGTTTGAAAATTTGGTTTGAACTTATCAATTTTTAAATTTCAAATTTTAAAATGTGTAAAACATTGTCACATCCAAGTTTGATCAAACTTAAATACTGAATCATGATTTTAGAATTTTTTATGAAAAAAACCATCACATTTGGAGTTAGTATGAGGGAGAACAACTAGTTACAAAGTTTACCCACAGATTAAAAAGAGAAATCACACTGTTCTAGATGATCCTTACATGATCATAGTGAACAGTGTGATTTTTTTTAATCTGTGGGTCAACTTTGTAACTAGTTTTTCTTTCTCATGCTAACTCCAAATCTGATGATTTTTTTTTCTAAAATTATTCTCTATCAATTTATTTTGTTGGTTTTGTCAATATATACATATGAAAAGTTTGAGCAATTTAAATTTTGAATTTAAAAAAAATACAACTTCAGACAAGATTTTGGTACCCCAAATGATTTTAGCTGAAAAGTGATAAATACCAAAGTTGAATAACTCATCAAGATCTACAACTTTTGTATTGGTCATTTCTTCATATGATAAAGTGGTAATGACATTGTTCACAAATGTGACACATCTCTCATAAGGTTTTATAAACTATATGAGACATGTGTAAGATTAGTGAACAATGTGTGCTAAGAATTTATCATATGAAGAAATGAACAAAATAAAAGTTATAGATATTCATGAGTTTAACAACTTTGGTATTCATCACATTTTATGTTGAAATCAATTTGGGTCTTAAATTTTGGTTCAAACTTATCGTTTTTCAAAATTTCAAATTTGAAAGGTTCCAATTTTGTCAAATGACAAGATGACTCAAATAAAAGTTGTAGATATTAATGAGTTGAACAACTTTGGTATTCATCACTTTTTATGTTGAAATCATTTTGGGTCTCAAATTTTGGTTCGAACTTGTTATTTTTTAAAATTTCAAATTTGAAAGGTTTAAATTTTGTCAAATCACAAGATGACCAAAATAAAAGTTGTAGATCTCGATGAGTTGAACAACTTTTGTTTTCATCACTTTTACATCTGAAATCCTTTAGGGTTTTAAAATTTGGTTTGAACTTGTCAAATTTCAAATTTCAAAATTCTTACCACACTGTGCAGCTGCACAGGCCATGCAGCCGGCCAACCTGGGCCCAGGCCGAGAATGCCCCTTGGGCAAGCTTCTCCCGTAGGCCCATTTAGTGCGCAGCTCATCGCAGCCACCGATCCTAGTCGGACGACCAACCTTCTTTCTTGGTTGATACAAAACCGGCTGCCCTCAAAACCCTAGAGTATTTCCTTCTCCATTAGCTTTTCACGCACGCAACAGCCAGATGCGGCAACGACGATGCTGAGCATGGAGAAGGAATGGCGCCACCTTGGGGTCCCTCGCCGTATGGCGTCCCGCCTCATGCTGCTCCGCCTGCGCGCCGGCCAGGTCGCCATTGCGGCGCCATCGCCCCCCGCACTCTCCGCAGTAGCAGCGACGGCGGTCCTGGGGCGCCTCGCATCCGCGGCCATCCACCATGACTGGGAGCCCTTAGCTGGAGGTGCGCGGCACCGTCGAGCGGCCTCTAGGCCAGCACCCTTAGCTGGAGGTGAGCACGCACCGGAGAACAGCGGCGGCGGTGGCGCAACTCCCTTCAGTGGCCGCCGATGACTTTGCGCAGGGCCGTAGGGCCAAGGACGAGCACGACGATGTCTTACGGTGAGTGAAAAGAGCTTATCTTTCATCCTAGGATTAGGATTTTGATGGGATTTGGTGAAGCTTATGGACTGTTTCGGGATTTTCAACATCTAGGGTTCGGATTGAACTGATTTGGGGGGGGGGGAACGCGACTTAGGGAAAATTAGGCTTATTAGATGTTTGCTTTGGCTTTACTTGACATTCAACTAGACAGATGGAACCAAAATCCTCTCTATACACTATAAGTAAGCAGCAGCAATTATATTAGAATATTTGTAGTAGATGAAATATGTGAACTGAAGTTCAGAACTAACTGTTCTTTGTAATAGATGACTATTTAACTGTAGTAGGAGGAAAAACTCATATTGTACACATTGTTATGTTTCAGACATAGAGTCTCCACACCACAACCTAGGTGGTATTTGTAAGTTAGAAGGAAGATATGGGAGAATGGTAAATTGTGCTGTATGCTTGGCTTACTTGTACTAGAAGGTGCCTTTTGATTGTATTTTCTCTACCAACTATTTCTGGTGAGCTTCTCTTTCAGCAGTGGAATTATCTTTCAACCTGCAGGTTTATTTTTGGAGCTCAATGAGGACGTGTGTTCAGAGTTAAACTGCAAACAGCTCGTTCAGTTTTTAGGTTCAGAATTACTGTTATTTTTTCTTTGTTTGGTTGGTTTGGTCCCTACGGCAGTTCATGTAGCTGTTATGGTCACCAGAAAAAAAATATCAATAATTTTTCATTCTCTAATACATGAGTACATGTCTGGGAAGGAACCATAGAGAAATAATCAACAAACAGAGGCAGCATAGGTCCATACACAAATATGATTATCCCAGGCTGATTGAATTGTACTCTAAATTATAAAAGTGGGAATGACTTATGTTTGTTATCTTCTTTGGTTGCAGGATGAGTGGAATATGTAGTATCACATATATAAGTAGAAAAAATCACAATGATGGATGTGCATAATGAATATATTTTGCTAATTGCCTTATACTAAAATCAGAATGCGCTCGTACTTGGTTCTTGTTTTGAATAATATATCTATGCTCCTTTATCCCTTTTACTGAACTGAAGACCAAACGTAATTATATATGTACTGCCAGTTGAATTTAGGCTGTTTAGGCCGTGTTATTCTCTCCAAGCTGTTGTTTGGTGCAAACCAGCAGCTGTAGCTTGAGCTGCTCTTGATTTTTTGGTTGTGCTGGGTCTCTGACTCTATTGCAGTCGCAAACGGCAGCAACCGTTCTCGTTTTTTTTTTCTGTCGATAGCTTTGCAGCTTCCTCTCTAGTGCGTGCCTGACTGTTGCTTCGAATTTGTTTCTGTGCAGCAGGTCAGCCCATCGGCAGTGAGCACAAAATTGTTCCAGCTGGCAGCCTTGATATTCATATCAACAACAGAAGCTATTCTTTAATAACAACAGCTGTAGCTGTCTGCTTTCTCGACCGTGATTAACTTTGCAACTACAGAGTTTGGCTCTATTCTTAAATTTGCAAAACTGCAGCACGTTACTTCCAGCAACTCGGTTATCTTATTTGGAATGCAACAATGAAGGTAATTGTCACTTGCAGGCAACTTTCATGCTGCTATCAGTTTAGTTTAAAACCTTTAACTTGGCTTAGTTGTTTGCCTGCCTTGGTTCCGAGTTATTTTGCAACACAGTTTAGGCATTAAGTAAACTGCTGCTTTTTTAATAATTTGGATGTGCAGCTTGTGTCCTGTATCGTTTCGGAAACTAGAGCATAGTGGGAACAATATCATTTTTTCTCGAATTCAGTTCTATGCTATAACAACAGCTTGTCTATTTTGTCTAAACTGCATTAGGCAGCAACACGTCAAGGTCAAGCACCAGCTCAGGTAGAGATAGGAGACAGCTGGACTATTGTTCTCTGAAGTTCGAACTCTGAACCAAGCATGGCTAATGGTCAGTAGCAGTAATCATTATTCAGAGTTCAAAGTGAACTCTGAACCAAGCATGGCTAAGTCCTGTGTAGTGTTTAAATGTTTGCAGCTATTTCTTTTTAGATGGTAAAATAGTACAGACAGTGGTAAACTAGACTTGACATAATTTTCATTTTGGTTTGATCTGTGATGCATGACCAATGTTCCTAATTAAACATATTTGTGATAGATGAAGGTTTGCAAGAAGGCATCTGGACCTCTCAAGGGCACTGCATGTGTAGTTGTGACTGCATCAAATGTACTGAATTTTCAGTATTGGCTAGAGCAAATGTTTGAACTTTATTATTCTAGTTGTATTTACTTGCTGTGATTTTGTGAAACCAGTGTCAAAATGTTTAGTGTGAATTGGTGTACTTCCTGGAAATGCTTAGATATATGTCAGAGTTGAGAAAAGATTGTTGTTACTTGATTTGTATATATATATATATATATATATATATATATATATATATATATATATATATATATATATATATGTGTGTGTGTGGTCAGATTTGAATTTGAATTATTTTTTTACTGAAAAATCTACTGTAGGGGCAGTTCTTGATTGAACCGCCCTTACAAATACACACAGTAGGGGGCGGCTGGTGATACAGCCGCCCTTACAGAAGTCCACTAGGGGCGGCTGATATTACCAGCCACCCCTACAGAGGGCACTGTAGGGGCGGCTGAAAACACCAGCCGCCCCTACAGAGGGCACTGCAGGGGCGGTCAGAAAACCGCCCCTACAGAAACACTCTCTGTTGGAACACCCTGGGAAGGGCGGTTGGCACAGCCGTCCCTACAGAGGCTCTAGAACCACCCCTATAGTTAAATTCTGTAGTAGTGCGAGCCACCCTTTTGCCAAATGCCAACGCGTGCATATGCATTTTGTACAAAAATAAGCCCATAATATAATATAGTACTACATGCAGGTAAAAAGAGACGGCCTACGTGTGCTTTTGTCATGTCATCGATCCACGTACGTATCCTCCTACTAGTGCATGTGCATGTGCATGTGCATGCGATGCGTGCAGCTCCAGTAAGGCTGACGCGCGCGACCATGGGTTGGATACATTCTGTGGATAATTATCTGGAAGGAAATAAATATAATACCAATAAATAGGATAACAGCGACGATCAATCAAAAAAAAAACTGAGAAGGATTAAAAACTGATAAGTGATTAATTAGAGAGTAAATTAAAGTATATTTTTCAACCTAAAACTCACACCATAGTTCGATTTTTCAACCTTAAACTATGAAATCGAGTTACAGCACCTTCTAAATAAACTAAATCCGAACACACACACACACACATCATAAACAAATAGAGAACATTTTAAAAAAATAATTGGTACTAGTTCCATAATTTCCTGATTGAAAATATTAGTGTTTATGAATTTTTAGGCAGTAAATCAAGTTTTTTTTTGTTATTTTTACATAATAGAAAACCACCATTGAAAGCAACGTAAGGAGCAAACTTGCCCAGTTTTGACAATTTGAGGGTGTTCGCTCGTTATCCGCTCTCATAGTTTAAGGTTAAACATGAGACTACTACTCAAGTTTTAGGGAGAAAAATGTACTTTACCCTTAATTAGATGCTCTAAAGTTGGGGGACCGATATATATATCTCAATTCATCTACACAGGTCTCTAACCCGTGAAAACCCCGGCCGAAGACGGTACATGTTCCCAACTTGATCCAAAAAACTATACTCCTAGGCTCCTAGCTAGTCCTAGCAGTATCCAATGCTGAAGTATTTTGTTTGTTTTCAGGAAAAAAAAAGGTTAAGAACACTATACCATTGGCTTTCTTTTTATGGATTGGTGTTAATATATAATGGACCGACTACATCGGAATCAGGGTATTCTCGTTGCTCGAGAGAAGAAAATAGGAGAGTTTTTTCGTTGCTTGCTAGAGGAGTATGATACAAGCTACTCTACTCTAGCTTCCACATGAAACAAAATGGCGCAGATAGGCAGATAGCAAGGGACAAGGAACGTTTAATTAGGGAATGTTTAATCCCAGCTACTAAAAATTAGCACTATGTTTGGATGCTAATTAGAAGAACCAAACATGAACTAATTTTAAAACTAATTGCATAAACCGTGATTAATCGGTGAGACGAATGTATTAATCCTGATTAGCTCATGATTAGTCCATGTTACTGTAGCATCATATGAACTAATCATGGACTAATTAGGATAAATTGATTCGTCTCACCAGTTAATCACTGCTTATGCAATCAGTTTTAAAATTAGTTTACATTTGGTCCTTCTAATTGGCATGTAAACATATAGTGCTAATTTTTGGTAGCTGGAATCCAAACAGGCCCTAAAGAAACAAAACGGAATGCATACGTGGTGCAGCCACCACAGCTAAGACGTTGCAAATTGCAAAATAAAAAAAATCAAATAAGTATTCAAGAGAACAAATTCTACCTTAATAGTACTAAATACATCAGACTCTATAGACCATAGGGACTTGTCCCTCCTATTTCTTCAAAAACAGAAGAGGACATTTAAAAAAAATAGTAATTTGCTCCATCATCTATCTTGCATGTGTCCCATGGACTGATTCAATATATGTTTGGGTTTAGGAAATATATATCCTTTTAATGTCTCTGTTGATTATTCAATAATGGTTTTTAAATGCAAGCTAAGGCATGTTTAGTTCCTATCTAGAATTGTCACGCCACACGTTAGTCATCTTGTCACAGTTTCTTAGGCAATTGTTGGTTCACTATACCACAACTATGGTAGGCCACACTTTCTTCGTATTCTGTCCCGCATGTCATATATTCATTTGTGCCAAACTTTAGACAAGTATATATGGCTTTAATTTTGTTGGCCGCAACCATAGTTTGCCTAAGATTAGTTGTGGAAAGGTTTGTCATCAACCAAACATGCCCTAAGAACTCTCTCCTCCCTGAACAAAAGGTTACTGCTACAAGATTACAAGACTATCCACCGAGTTACACTAATGATGTCGGTCAAAGCAGAAAATCAATTGTCCATTTCAATTACCATGGGGTCTACGAGGACCGGTCCAGGCTAATTCACTTAAACCAAGTGTCATCCTCTTAACCAACTTAGCTTAAGTAAACCAACCCTGGCTTGGCACACTCCACTAGCGTGTACATGTTGCTTAAAATACACATATGATCTCCATAACTCAAGGTTTGATCTTAACACGAGATTGCACGATGCAATTGAAGAATAAATGAAAGAACTTAAGTAGCTAATATTTCAAGTAGGTCTTATCTCCCGCTCATTAAATGAAGTGGAGTATGGGCGCCCGCCTTGTCCACTCGATATGCTACCGTACCTACCCTACTTGAGTTTTGCTCAAGTGGCCACCATGGTCTCCAGCAAACCTCAAACAACTTAATGACAGTACCATGAGTACAATGGTACTCATAGGGCTTATGCACAATACTATATATTTGGTGGATGCAAGGTTCAACACATGGGTGATTTTGAATTGCCTAAAAGCATGTCATATTTTGAGTAAGGAAATGCTATGGTGTGGAGGAAGAATCGAGGGGTGGGCCTCTTCGGGCGCTGGCCACCAGGGAAGAGCGCCGAGCGCGGAGGGGCAGATGGCTGATGTGGAGGGATGGATGGCCAACGAGGAGAGGCAAAGGGCCCGCGCGGAGGGACGAGCACCGGGCATGGAGGGGCAAATGACTGGGCGTCGAGTGCAGAGGGGGGCCATCGAGAGGAAAAATGGTAGTGCCCGTGGGAGAAGAGAGGATGAGAAAAGAAAAGAAGAGAGAGGCTGACATGTGGATCCCATGGTTAGGTGCCTTATTCCACCTTTTACCATCTCCACACCAACATGAGATGACATCAACTCATTTTTCTAAAGACTGGAACAGGACTGCACCCTAGGTGTTAAGCTTGCATTAGCATTTGCATTTCACAAGCATAAACATCATTCAAGCATTCATAATCATGATCATATGATATTGTCTTGGTTGGAATTTAAAATTTTGCTCTATGTGATGCTTTGTTGTTATATATATATATATATATATATATATATATATATATATATATATATATATATATATATATATATATATATATATATATATATGCAGCTGGCCATAAAATAACTTATTCTATAGCCACCTTGATTTACCATAATGTTTATACCAATTTACAATAACATGAATATGAATTTACGATACCGTGTTACTATAACTCACGGTGATATTTACCATAATGTTATAGTAAATCACTTAGTAAGGAGTTACTATAATCTGGTAAATTAGCATTGTAATTATCGTAACTCAAAGTGGCCACATAATAAGTTATTCTATGGCCAGCTGTAGAACAGTAGTTATATATATATATATATATATATATATATATATATATATATATATATATATATATATATATATATATATGTGTGTGTGTGTGTGTGTGTGTGTGTGTGTGTGTGTGTGTGTGTGTGTGTGTGTGTGACTTCATATGTTTATGTGATAGCTCAAGTGCTTGATGTTTGATCACCTAAGTAACCTAGAACAACATAGAATCATAAATGAGTTAGGGTTTGTGTTTATCATTTAGTCAAAATATGCTTCTAAGTTTTAAGTCCTTTTCATGATGTTGTTTTGACCAAAATGGAATTTTAAATTCTGTACCTTTTCTGATGTTTTACCCTAAATAAAAGTTGAAGTATAAGTTGTGTACTACAAACTTTGTTTAAGGATCAATGGTCAAATCCACTTCTAACATGTCCAAACAGTGGCTTCAAGTTTGAATCCAGTGCTGTTTTGGACCACCTAAATTCTCTGTGAATAGCAGTTAGAGAGTTCAATATTTGGGAATTTATTTAATCAAATTTCATACATAAAATTTGTGTAACTTTTCTTCTATGAATTGGTGTGGTGTTTGCACTGTGATATTGAGCTATTGGTTGGATTGTTTGATTAATGTTTAGCTAGTAAATAAATTGCCAAAGTAGCAAATCAACTCAATTGTAACACTGTCTTAACTGAATGCTGTTTTTCAGTTTCATGGTGTGAGTTTCAAAATTCAAAATCTCCTAAACCATAAATATTTTCTGGTTACTCCTTTAAGAAATGTTGGAGATCTCTTGTAGCTTTACAAATTTTATTAAGGGAGTTTGAGCTGAGGATGACCGGATTTAGAGAAATCGAGCGAGGAAAATGCCCTGTCAGGCGCTACAGTAGAAGGCCGGCAGCAGCCTGCCTGCTTGGCTGCTTCGCCGCCGACGTGGTCTTCTCGGCGCTTCGCCGTTTTGAGCCACGTGGTCACGGTGAGCAGCGCCCAAGCTGCGTGGCAACCTGGAGAAGCATCGACCGCGCCCTTTCAAAGCCCGACGCTGGCCAGCGCGTTCCCGTCTCCCTTCTCTACCCTTCTTTCTTGTTTTAGCATAGCCTTAGGACGTAGAAGCTAATCCCAAAGTGAATTTAGACGCTACCATGCTGCTCTCGCCGGAACACGGCTTGCCGCCGTCACGCTCTGGCCGCCGCGCGGCCACGCCTAGCTGCAGCCCCACCTGGTACATTTACCGCGGCCCTAGCATCGTCCCGAGTCGCTGGAGCTTGTACCGTGCCGCGCTGATCGTCTCCTCGCCGGAGCCGGCAAGCCACCGCCGCGCGCCGTTGTGCGCCGAGCCGCTGTCCACGTCGCCGCCGTAGCTAGGGCTCACCGCCGGGCACGCGACTTGCACTGGCCGATGCGGGGGACCGATCCCAACCCGACGGTGCCGGTCTCACCGCCGGTGAGTTAGCGCCGGTCAAGCCGGTGCTCTGCTTCCTGTGGCTGACCGGTGGGGCCGAGTTGACCTGGGGGCCGTGCGTCAGTCGCTCTGGGTGTATGGGCCGGGTGCACCTAGCGGTAGTTAGGGTAGTTTTTAGTGTTTTCTGTTTTTCATTTGATTCAAACTTCAAAAATTCATATCTTGAGCTAGGGAAGTCCAAAAATGGTGAACCAAATTTTGTTAGCTTTGTCTTGCTGTGCTCTACATGTTAGAGCTATAAAATTTGCTGTTTGACAACTTTTATATACTGTTTTTATTTACCTAAAATGATACATTTTGCTTCCAAAAATTATAACTAAATCTATAGGTATCAAAAAAAATTATGAAACCAATTTTCATGGTTTTCTAGTGACATGCTCTATGTATGAAAATTATGAAATCTGTTGTTTGACACTAAAAGTGGGCTGACCTTGTTTAGGTTGAATTAGGTTTATGTTCATTATCCTTTTTATATATTTGTTTCATGTATTCAAATGTGATGGAAATTGTGTGGTGTACTAACTACAACTTGTCTATGCATCCTACTTGTTGCTTGCTCAATTTTTACCTTTTTATAAGTGGTTGATCATCAAGTTATGGTGTTTTGGAAACCTGGTGATGTGCTAATTATAACTAAAATTAAGATGTTAGGTGAATTACAATATTTGCCTTCTCTACCGGAGAAGAGATATGCACCTACTCAGTAAAAGATTTGATTTTTAAGCAACACCTTGTCACCTTCATGTTGTTAATGCAACCCTAGTTTCCTATGTTATTGGGGCTACATGAATGCATCCTTATTTCATATCATGACATCATTACCTTTCATCTTTTATGCATTCGCTTTATTTATGCACCGCCTACATACATATAGGATCGGAGGACATTACAGTAGAGTATGTGATCGTCGAGGAGGAGAACCCTTAGGAGTTGCCACCCAAAGGCGAAGGACAGGTCTCTGAACCACTTCCGGAGTGCCCGAACCACGGACCCTCCACTTTTCGCCGAGGCAAGCCCCGGACATTTCACTTTCCTATCTATCTCTGTTTTAAATTACACTTGAGTAATGTTAAATTTAGTTATGCAATAAGTTGCTAGATATTGATTGGTAATCGTTGCTGCATCTCGTACCTTGACCAGAAGAATATACCACCCTTCTAACTAGTGATAGACCGCTCTATGCTTAGTTATGCTTAGACCGGTAGAAGTCGTGTGATTCCTATCATCCACGAGATATAGGTGGTTACATGTCCAATTGAGAAAAACCATGGAATCATACGGAGGTTAATAATTGGTGACCGGATGGGATCCTCGGTTGTTGTTGTAAATGTCTCAGGCTTGACCTGTGTTTGATCCCGCTTGTGTCAATTAAGGACCGCTTCATTGTTGGACCTTGGTTGAGATTGAACGTACCTTCACATAACGGCTGGATAACTCGTTCCGACTGTGAAACCGAATAGCTTGTTCGAGATGATGCATTGGACCGTTAGCATTTCTGGGAGGAGAGTATTGAAGGAAGGAGACTGGTCCAAGATCATGTTTGCTACGGGCTACGGGCTTCGAGCAATTCATGTGAGGATGCAGGATCATGAGTTTTGCAAAACGGTCCAAACTCACCACCGAATGGAGTGAATGGTGACTCACGCGAGTGTTGCTAGCTCGTGAGGCTGTGTGATACGGGCTTTACCCAGCTGGTGTAATCGATTAGAATCATCGTCTCTCCCGGATAGTGAGAAACTCATATACCTTGCTCCAGCAGTCGTAGTAACTACTTGGCATATGATTTTAGCAATTGAATCATGATTGGTACTATTCTCTATAAATGGGCACTATTCTTATAATTGATTACTATTCTCTATAATTCGGTTACATGGTGTAAGATAGTGCTGATGTAGTTCTAAATAGCTCAATCTTGAACCCTGCAGCAAAAATTTGAAAGTAAGGATTACTTTAGAAAGCTCTTTTGCAAAGTATTGCTATCCAACTCACCCCACCATATATATAGCCTTATATATCCTTGGAGTCTTTTATTTTGTTCTCTATCGGGTAAGTCTTACTGAGTACAATTGAGTACTCAGGGTTTTATTCCCTCCATTGCAGGTCACACTTTGTATGAAGGTTATTGTATCACTTGCTTTAGTCCTGTGGTGGACACCGATGAATAAAGGCCAACGGGCATGGCCGTACTCTATACTACTTTACTTTGCTTTTGTTGGAGGTGTTTGATAAACTGGCAATGTATTTAGGGCATGTTTGGTTGGAGACCTGGAGGACTTGCCTGGCAAAAAGTGTTGCCTGGAAAGTTGATGATTTTTGCCTGGCCAGGCAAGTCTGAAGAAGGTCTGTTTGGTTGGAAGCCTGTGCCTGGATAGACTAATAAAGATATAATACCATCTTTAAAACATACATTAATGTTATAATGTATAAACAATAAATAAATAAATAAATAAAAATGATCCACATATTTTCTCAATTAATAATATATTTCAAATTATAAATAAATTTAATAGATTTGCTAGCTATTAAAAAACATCACAAGAAAAAACACATGAGAAAGGAAGATAATTGACACTGCTCACACTGCTAATTTAGCGTGAACATGATCAACGAAAGGGATACATAATATAGAAAATATAAAATATACAAAACAAAAACTACACGGTGATATGATATGGTTCCCTTTTACCTTGATCACTGTTTCCATGCCAGGCAACCGCGTCAGTACCCAGGCAGTCGAATTCGATCGCCTGGCTCACGTTGCCCTTGCTTGGTCCAGTCATCATTTGAGGGCTCCAACCAAACACCTCACAGGCAGACTCCAGGCAGCTGCAAATCCAGGCAAAAGTAGTCCAGGGTCTGATCCAAACAAGCCCTTAAACTTACGACAATAATGTAGTTTCAAAACTATGTGGTTTTCTTGTATCATATTTGAACTCGGTATTGTAATAAGTATTGTGAACTCAGTTTGTATCTTAAACTTCCGCTGTAAACTCTATGTATTATGATGTATGTTGTTTCCCTTAATTATTACGATCTTGGCTGTGAAGTTGATTTATTGAGACCCTTCGTGGTACTCAATGGACTACCGGGTTTATATAAGTAACGGTATGCGCGTGTCAACGTATTTAACGGCGTCATACTTAATTTTATATGAGTTGGACGGTTCTGTCACAAGGATCATATCTCATCCCGCTGCGTCCTCAAACTAAACACATGCATAGTAAACCTTGCACTATTCATTTTGATCTGGACTGTGAAGGCACAAGATCTTGCATTACAACATTCTTGCTGCTTCAGGGAGACAGAGATAAAAACGTGCACGCGGACAAATTAAATAAATTCAGATCTGCCAACAACTTGTGAGTAAGTCAAGCTATATATATCTGCTATACCTTTTTGTCTTTGAGACACACCAAGACAATGCAGTGCGTAAACCGGTAAGCTGTCAATTTTAAGGTGCTTACCTTCCCATGTTACATGCCTGTCTCCTTTACTCTATCCGTTATCTTTTGTTGTTCCTCAGTTTCTTCGAAGGTTTTGTGTCCCCATTATAACTACAAGGACTTGCAACCCTATCTGGTGTGACTGGTTTATCCATCGATAATGACACCAGCAATGCATGCATCACCATGCATGGAAGAAGTTGATGGATGCATTATGAAAACCTAATAAAAAGAGGTGAGGCGTGTCTTCCTCTCATGGGTTGTATGTAATGCAAGTGCCTTTATATATGTTATTATATTATATACACGCACATAGATGTAATGGCCCAGCTAGATACAGAGTGTGGAATCTCATGATGAGTGTTCTTTTGTTTTTATCTCGTGCAACTGCGGCGGTTGTGTGCGTAACTTGAAAGGCAGTACTCAGATTGCTGGGATGATGCGTTTCTTGATTGTTGTCCAGCACTCAAAATCTTAACTTGGATTTTGGTCAGAATTTCACCTGATTCGCTTGTGATGGGAGGAACTTCCGAGCTTCATTGTTGCAAATGATGATGCCACAAAGTGTGCTCCAATGATGCCTCACTTATTGAATGGCAGTGCGCGAAATATGGGAGTTGATATCTTTTCGTCCACGATGTCTTCTTAAACAAGTTGCTTAAAGAGACATGTTGGTTTGAAACATGGAGACTTGTCCTTCGTTTTGCACGACTCGCGGAATATAAACTATGGGATGTTTGGTCTCTGGAATGAGGTAGTCCATCTTCATCTTATTTCTATTTTTTTTAATTTAGAGTGTGGAATGAGTTGATGCATCATAAGCTAATAATTAGTATTAGTACGAGAAATGAAGTCATTTTACTAAACTTGTTATGCGTCATCTCATCTAGAATGATTGATTCTACCAAACAAACACTCTAGAAATTACTAGTTTTTGAATGTGATATCAAACTCACGGTGTAATCTGAGACTATATGGGGTTATACAATGGGCATGTTTGGACAAATTAGGAGTAATTGTTAGCTAGTTAAAATTAGCTTATGTATGTTTTTTTTAGTGGACGATTCAGGCGGAAGAAGCGGAGTTGTGCGGGCAGAAGTGCGCTCGAGTGCGCACGCTGGCCCTAGCAACGCCACAAATATATTACTAAGCATGTTCGCTTGCTCGTATACGATCGTGGATTATATGCTAGAACAATATTTTTCTCTCATATCAAACCAGCCAGCAGTAAATAATCCACGATCATTTACGATGAAACGTTTTGGAAAAAACTTTTATGCAGCACCGCCGCATGCCGATCCTGCTGCGACACGGTTTAGATGGACCATACGTGTCCTGCTGGCCCACAAGCGAGATGGCTGTAGCTTCTTGGCCTTATGTGGTATGGAACGACGGGTGGGGCCATGGAACACGTGTCACGCAACACGCCTACAGGCCGGGGCCAGCCTCCCCGCGCGTGGGTATCACTGGAAACCTTCTCGCCATTTGCTACTGTCACAGAAACTGGTGGAAACCTTTGTCACTGCCAATCTGAGTGTATCTACAGTCTTCTCACTGATAAATGTGCATGAGCTGCCTGAATCAAGAAGAATGAGAATCTGCTGATTGTTAACTAACCTAGTGAGCTTGATGGTTTTCTTGCCTTGGACCCCGGCTGCAGCAAAGTTGGACAAAGCAAAGACTTGCTCCTCATCACTGGTGTCTTCAGTAGTCGTGTCTGAAACTTCTTCATCTGGTTGGATAGCTGCCATAACCTCTTCTAAGAGCAACTCCAAGAGATAATGAAAATTTAGCTTTCTAAACTGGCTTTGTAAAATAATATAGACTCTTAAAATAGATACGGTTCGCAACAGACTCGCGAAATTAGACTCTCTATTTTTTTAAGTGACCACGTCATCACTAATTCAATCAATTTTGGTCGGATTCGTCCCTCTTTTTATCCTTCAAAACAACACGATAAGTGATTTGTGTTGCGTTCTTCATCACCGTCACCAGATGCCAAGACATGCATAGTTGAAATACATGTGTGCCATCTCTTTTCTCCTCGTTCGCCTGCTCATTTTCTGTCTGCATGTTCCTGCTGTCTGCTGCTTTTTTTCATTCACTGATTTTCTTTGGGTCATTGTGTGCGTGGTTTTCTTGTGCACATTGATGACTGCTACTACCTTCCTAGTAGGGTGTGTGCTGCAGGGTTTGTGACAAATTTATCAGAAAAGCTTCTCTCCGAGTGCGCGCTTGGAACGCTGGGCACGCCCACCCTCTCCGCCGTCCGATGCGGGGGTGTGGCCGTACGATACGCTCCCACGCGCCCGCTTCTTCCCCAACACGCTCCCGCCAGAGGCGACGCTTGTGCCCGCGCCGTCGGAGGCCACGCCAGTGCCCGCACCGCTGGAGGCCATACCTGCGCTCGCTCATCTGACAGCCGCAACGCCGTCGAAGACGAATAAGATGCTGCCACACTCCGGCGACCGCACCACCGTTGCCCCCAACCCTAACTCCGGCGGCCTTAGAAAGAAGGCATTCGGGGGACAAAGGCTGGCCAGGCGGTGGGGAGGCTGGCGGGCGGTTTAGGGGCCCTGGTGGCGGTGGAGGCGGCCGGCCTAAGACGGGCCAGGGGCGCGATGGTCGGAGTTCGCCGGAGGTCGCATGGCTACATGCAGGAGGGGGGAGGGGAAGAAGGTGGTCGCCGCGGCCGTAGGGTGTCGCCGGAGCTCCACGGCCGTGGAGCTCCGGCGTGACCCTACTAGCCACGGCGGGGCAGTGGGAGGTTTTGGAGGCGAGCGCGAGGGCGAGGGCAACGTCGCCAGATCTGGAACCGGTCGGGGTGAGGTGGCAGCAGGGGAGGCGACACCGGAGGCAAGGAAGATGCGGGGAAGGAGACGCCGGAGGCGGGGAAGACGCTAGGAGGAAGACAATGCGGGTGGTTTTTTTTAGTGGACGATTCATGCAGAAGAAGCGGAGTTGTGTGGGCAGAAGTGCGCTCGAGTGCGCACGCTGGCCCTAGCAACGCCACAAATATATTACTACCTTTTGGAAAAAAACTTTTATGCAGCACGGCCGCATGCCGATCCTGCTGCAACACGGTTTAGATGGACCATACGTGTCCTGCTGGCCCACAAGCGAGATGGCTGCAGCGTCTTGGCCTTAGGCTATCCGCACCGCTGAGCGGTAAGCGGGCCTGTACGTGAAATGTGGAGGTTGAGTAGCTGCAGCGCAGGTCTCTATATGAATCTGTATGTCACCGTTCCTACAGCGATACTGCAAATCCAGCGTCTGCGCGTTCCTACGCTATCCTCTCTCTCCAGCCCAATCTCTCTCCCACACCACCTGCTGCCGGCGCCGCGCACGGGACCCCACGCCCACTCGTTGCTCAGCACATGGATTTACAGATGGGCATAGAGGTCTCCGCGCGGCAGCATTCCGTGGATGGAAATCTGCACAGCGTGTGGGCCCCACGGTTTTGCAGATGGGCATACCGCTCATGCGGTGCTGATAGCCTTATGTGGTATGGAACGACAGGTGGGGCCATGGAACACGTGTCACGCAACATGCCATGTCGTACAGGTGTCGCTGAGAATTTTTTTTCCTACCTTTTGTGAGACTGCATGGCATATGCATGCTTTATTTCCAATATCACCATATAAATACAGTTCCACAATTTTTTTTCCGTTCGCGATACATGCATGGAAAACGGATCTACCGACCACGTGGTAAACGTGGAGAGCAACTATACCACGTGGTAAACGTGGAGAACAACTATACAATTGTTCATGAAAACGGATCCAGACAAATCTGAGGAGCCCACCACATATATGAGCCCATCGATCATCTCAAGTCCCTGTCCGAATAGGGCAAACTAACCAACGTTGACCGGCGGCGGCGGGGGGCATGGAAGCCCAAACGGCGCACCCTCCCTCCGGTCCGTCCTCCGGCGCCTACCCACGGTGGGTCATGCTCGAGCGGCGTTGCTATTGCAGCATCGGCGTCGGCAACTCCTCTTGCTCCACGGCCGACGCCAAGACTCAGGCAGCCGCCCGCACCAGCACCGGCCACATGATCCAAGTCTCCCTCAGCCTCGCAGAGCCCCTGTCAACTTCGAGCTTATGCGTCCAGGTTTCTGACGGCGTCGAAGTACAGAAACACAATTGTAAGGTGCTGGCGGCGCACGGCGATTCTGTGCTCATCGTGGTTCCTGTCCATGACGAGAATCATCAGTACTACTACTACAAGGCAGACCACTTCGTCTACAACGCGGGAGATGCCGCTGCGGACCCCCCACGGCCACCGTCGTTATCGCTGCTCCCGCCTTTGTACCAGTATCACACCGAGGAGGAGGACGAGGAGGAAGAGGAGGAGGAGGAGGAAGAGGAGGAGGACGAGGAGGAGGAAGAGGAGGTGGAGGAGGAGGAGAACCCTGCGCCTCGAGATCTGGCTGCTTTTGCCATCGGCCTCCTGCGCCGTGGAGAGGACGAGCTCGTGGTAGCGGGGCTCAGGACGGGCTGTTCGGTGGAGGACGCACCGGAGCTGAAGGTGGCCGAGCTTTGCCTGTTCCGTTCCGGGGAGTGGAGCGTCCGGCGCCTTCCCATCGACGGCGACGCCAGTGAAGGCTGGGACGAACTGCCTTCAGTGTGGCACACGGCCGTCCTCCCTGTCGGGGACCGGCAACTCTGCTGGGTGCACTTCTCGCGCGACGTCCTGGTGATCTGCGACGACGTGTTCGAGGAGAGCCCCAGACTGCGATATCTACGGCTCCCCATGGATCCCCGTTTGGGCTCGCTATCGAACCGCAACGTGTGCACCACCGCCGGCGACCGCGTGCTGAAGTTTGTCAACATCTTCCCCCGCTGCTGCTGCGGCGGCGCAGGTGCCTCCTGCTGCAAACGTTCCCTCCACGCCTACACCATACACACCTGGATGCTGAGAATGGACGACATGGAGTGGATAAAGGACGGCATGGTCGACGCCACTGAGCTCTGGGCGCTCGACGCATACAAGGGCCTCCCACGCGTCCCACTTGAGTGTCCCGTCGTGAGCATGTACGAACCAAATGTCGTCTACTTCCAGTTGCGAGAGAGTTACCATGTCAAAAATTGTATTGACGACACGATATGGCTGCTGAAGGTCGATATGAGAAGCAAGACAATACAATCATTCAACGGAGATGGGCTTTCATGCATGTTGCATAAGCTAATCCCCAGCAATGTATCGCAATTCTTCTATACTTATCCAAGTAACGCTAGTGATGGTGCATTGACGGAGCAAAGACAGATGGGCATTGAGAGGCCACCCATAGTCGTCGTTGATGAGCAGACAGTAAGAGAGGACGATGCCAACAATCCAATGTTGCAATCTTCTTCGTTCATGGAGCCTTCTGATCAAGCATCAGAAATCTTTGAGGCCCTTCTACAGATATCTAGGTACGGTTTGGATGGTGATGAGCTGAAAGCGTATAGCATACTTGTCCAGGACAACGGCCGCCTGTTTAGATCTCTCTTAAGATTACCAAAGAATATGAGGAAGGATTGGTTGCTGATGGAGATTATTAAGGCTAGTCAAGCTTATTGACCCAGCGTCAACTCTTTATGCAGCTCAGGCTTGCTTCCTATGGCCTGGCAAGTTGTGTGTCATGTGTCACAGAATTTCGAACTAGTAAAATGCTTGACACTTTTGTCAGTACAAGATTCTGTTCTTTTTTTTTAGAATTTCAGGGCAATGCCCGGTCATTGCATTATCACAAGGACCAGAGTAACAGTTTAGGCACTGGTGTTCCATTATCCAGAAAATAAACCAACATGACGCTCAAACTGCACTCCCAACTCCCTCTCAAACAGCAAAGCACAGAGTAACTACGACTCCCATATTACATGTTCCAATCTTTCTCAAAGCCTAAGAAGCTGACCCATTTTTCTTTGGGCTCCAGACAGGTATCTGAAGCAACCACCAACCTCTTCTGAACTTCCTCAGGATAAGTGGGTCCTCTGCTTCCAGTCCAAGGCCGATTTGTACATTAATTTCTCCCATTCGTTTTTCACCTTGTTCAGCCAGGCAACCTTGGCAGACTGGTTGCCACTCTTCTTAGCTTCTCCAATTTGAGACTGAACTCCGTTCTCTTCTCCATTGGGCATAGCAGGGTCCAGCTTGTGAGCATATTCAGAATTGTAATCAGTAATGAAAGCACACTCCTCCATACAACACCCTGAAAACACATATCATTTCTTAGTTTCCAGAGCCCCCACAGGGCAGCAGCACAAAACATATTATCAACTAAGCATCTACTATTATTAATCCACATTTGACCAATTGACAAGAAGTCCATTCCTACATTCCTCCCCAAAACGTCAGACAAATAACACCACATCTGTTTGGCAACTGCACAATCAAAAAATAAATGGTTCACTGATTCTTTCTCACTACAAAAAAGGCAAGAAGGATCATTTACTTTCCTTCTAAGACTTAAATTATCCCTAGTTAACACCTTATTCTTAGAAAAAAGCCAGAGGAAGAAATGTACTCTGGGTGGAACTTTGAGATTCCATACAGCAGGAACATGGACAGACTTAACTCCTCTAAAATTTATGACTTTGTAAAGAGATTGGGAAGAGTACACCCCCCTAGAATTAAAAGTCCAAATCAAGGAGTCTTCCTCTTCTAAAAACACAATAGTAGAAGCTAGCTGGATAATTTCTTGCCATCTAATCATAAGTCTCTCATCCACTCCTCTTCTAAAAGTACATTTCAGATCTACTCCATCCCATAAGTCAAACACTGACTGAGTTTTTTCATTGACTAACACATAGATGTCCCAAAACTGAATAGCTAAACTAGATGATCCTAACCAGTTATCCTCCCAAAACCTCACTTTCTTACCATTGCCAATATGCCATCTGTAACCCATCTTTGCTGCCCTAGCAGCCCAAATCATACCTTTGAAAAAACTAGAACTACCAGTTGTGTTACTATAGAAGATATTAGGCCTATCAGTATTATACTTATGATCAATCAACTGTTTCCAAAGCTTATTCTCATCTAGACTATATCTCTTAACCCAGGAAGCCAATAGACAAATATTTAAATCTCTTAGATTTGGAATACCTAGACCTCCAAACTCTTTAAGCAGACTAACTGTATCCCAGTTAACTAGATGATACCTATGTGCCTCAGGATTATCATTCCATAAACAATTGGCCATATGAGTATGAATGATCCTAATTGCCCATTTTGGAAACTTAATAAAGGAGAGAAGATAAACTGGTATACTTGCCAAACAGGCCTTAATAAGAACTACTCTAGCAGCATATGACAAAAGCGTCCCTCTCCCACCTGCTATCCTCTTAAGCATCTTATCTACCAGAGGTTGAATGTCTTCTCTCGTTAAATTATCATAGTGCAGAGGAATACCTAAATATTTAATAGGAAACTCTCCTAAAGGACAGGAGAAAAAGTGAGAAAGATCATGGGCCTCTAAGTCACTCAAATTCATAGGAATGATCTCACTTTTATGGAAATTGACCCTCATGCCTGAAATCTGCTCAAACCATAAAAGAATACTTTTTAGATTGACTAGATGACTCTCTTCTACATCAGTGAACAAAATTGTATCATCAGCATATTGGAGGGCTATAATGCCCTCTTCTCTAAAACCTGACGCTAGACCTTTTACCAAACCAAGCTTTGCCCCCTTCAGGAGCATCTTAGTTAACACATCACTAACTAAGTTAAATAGCAGAGGGGATAAAGGATCCCCCTGCCTAAGACCTTTTCCAGTCTTAAAGAAAGAGCTTTCCTCACCATTTAAGCAAACTCCAACAGAGCCCTTTTTGACTATTTTCTTTATCCAGCCAATCCAAATCTGATTAAAACCTCTAGATTGAAGTACTTCAAAAAGAAAATCCCAGCAAACCCTATCATATGCTCATAATCTAATTTTAGAATAGCACTTCTTTCTTTGTTACTATGAACACTATGAACTATTTCATGAGCAAGAACTACACTTTCTAGGATATACCTCCCATGTATAAAAGCACTTTGGTGAGGTGACACTAGTCTATCCACTACTGTACTTAATCTAAGAGTCAAAACTTTGGAAATTTTTTTGAAACTGCAATTAATAAGGCTGATTGGTCTAAATTTTGTCATGTTCCTAACACCTTCTTCCTTAGGAATCAAACTAATCATGGCAAAGTTCAGCCTATACAGATACAGTTCCCCATTAAAAAATCATTGAACATTTTCACTAAATCACCTTTGACAAGATCCCAAAATTTCTGGTAAAACACAAAAGAAATCCCATCAGGGCCAGGAGCCCCTTCAGCATAACAACTAAAAACAGCTTCTTTGATCTCTAACTCAGTAAAGGGAGCTGTAAGCACATTATTTTCTACCTCAGTAATTTTTTCATTATGATTCCAAAAATCATCAGCTAAATGAATATTAGGTCTACCTTCATTCTTAAAAAGATCCTTGTAGAAATTAACAGCCACCTCCATCATGGCTTTTTGTTCTACAACAGGCCCCTCAGGCCCATCCAAAATTAAAACCTTTTTCTAAGGTTTATTTCATTTTTCGGATGAGCTTGTTTAATTCAAGTGTTGTCAGATTACCTCACCTCTCAACTGTGGTGTTTACACTTGTACTTATGCGTTGGATGGACAAGGTGTGAACACAACGGTTTTATCACTGGCCACGTTATCATTATGCAGCAAGCAGGTTATTATTACTATCCAAAATACAGCAAGCCGGTTTTAGAGCGCACAGCTGTGGGGCTTACCATCGCTCTCCAAACCCTCGCGGCATGGGTATTGCAAGGGTAGAGAGCGAGGATAGCCCACAGGAGTAAAAGTAAAATTGGAAACAAGCACGGGAAGAAATAAATGGCATTCAACTGAATGCTTTTTCGAAAGATCCATTCAACTGAATTCCAATCAGCTATATTGTGTCTGTATTTGTAGCCGATATTGGCACGAGTGGTCTAATTACATTAATGACGTTACAACTGGCAAATATTCTTGGCATACCCAGGGGCAATCTAGTCTTTTGGAGTCACGAATCTAACTACTCCCTACGTGCAGTGAGGCCTCGTCTCTTCCTCAGTCGGTTTTGGTTGTCTCGCCAAGGTTCTTCTCGCTCGTCACCTAGTCTCGAGTGTAGCAGCGGAGGTGCACCGACGAAGGTATCTTTGTCAAGTTATCTCCGTGGGCTGTTCCAACAAAACAATCACCCTGAGTGAAGACAAATTTTTATGGGTGGAGTACAAGGGGTGTCAAGTCGAGGGTACTCTCCCCAAAAGCGACCAAAGCTAGTGGCGGAGCTCAAATGAAAATTTTAGATGGGGCAAACCACAGGCATATAGCTTAAAATAACATAAAAGAAGAGCCACTGCATATACACACACCATATTCTTATTGATATCTCACAGATGCACACCAAACGAGTAATATACGGTAAATTTCAAGATTGAATGGAGATGGTACCTCAACATTAGAAGGTAGAAATCCAATTTGATTTTTATGACTACATGGGCAGGATGAGGATCCTGAGCCAATACTCATCTTTGAAAAAAAATGCACATATAAACAATACAAGCAGAATCTCAAATCTCACATCTCTAAAAATTACTAAATGCAAAATTTTTTGTTGCTAATTGCTGAACACATATATCTCTTGTTACCAACATTTTTGCTTCTCTCTTCTTCTTCGTCAAATGTGTCGTGAATGATGATTTCTCCCAACACTTCTGTGGCAGTGTTGTTCTTCAATCCACCTCTAAGAACGACGATCACAATGATCTTGAACTTCTTGGGTAGTGACCATAGCAACTTGTGGGAGAAGTCTTCATCATCAACATTTTGTACAAGGCCCATCAACTAATTTACAATGACATTGAGCCCGTGGAACATCCTCACTCTTATCCATATGGACCAAGGGCACCTCACCACTCACAGAAGAGCCCACTCTAGGTCGGGTGGGCCGAGGACTAGAATATGAGGCCCAATCAGAATGGAGCTTCGAGACCAAGATATACGATAGATTTTCCTGTAACCGAATAGAAAACTTGTATCTCAACCGAATGGATCTCATATGTATCCTACCACCAAGACTATATAAGAAGGTAGGGAGCCTCCATTTGGTACATGATCATGGATCGTAGCCACCCTAAGAAACAAGACATCAGCGCTCGTTGTATACACCGAGCATACAAGATAAGAGATCTACTCTTGACTGGGCGTAGTGTATCCTATACCTGGTCCATTTATAAATATGTGTCCCGTGTGCTACCTGACAAGATCCTAATATATGGGTATATTAAGCCTCGGATCCAATGGTTTCCGAACGAAGAAGACCCCCGACCGACCCCTCTAGGATCGCCCGGGGGCTCGGGGCCTATACCCATCGGGTACACTCGCGCGCACCCTCTGGAGGAGAAACCCTGCCGAGCCTGACTACACCGTGACCTTTGCCTGGGGCTCGAGGGCTTGCCCGGGCCCTAAGGCTCCAGATCTACGCCAACACTTCAGCCCGTCCCTTGGCTCCTGCCCGGCCAACGATGCCAACCATGGTCCGGGCGCAAGAAGACATGCCCCGAGTTATTGAGGCTCGGGGGCTCCACGGCGTTGCCCCTTGGGCACGACATTGCCGACCACTTTTCCGACAAGGTCACACACAGGGCGTGCACAAGAAGACAAAGCTTCCCCGCGGCCTCCAGGGGCTCGGAGGCTTCTGGGCCCATGCGTCAACCCCTGGAGCCGACCTCCTTCACCACCAAGAAGACTCCAGAAGGTCCACCTGGGGGAGGTCGGTCCAAACTGACATAGCCTGACACGCAGAGTGTCAGAATAGAGCAGCCGGACGACGCCCAAGGCTTCTTCGGCTCCACGACACCGCCACTATCCACAGCGCATCGCTACAAGGCCCTCCTAGACTTTGGCGCTTGTAGACCATAGACTAGTTCCCCCAAGCCACCATGTACCCGACCTATCTCGTTATATAAGGGATAAGATCAGACCTAGGGGGAAAAGGAGAAGCATTAGAAGACAGAACATTCCATTCCATTCCTTAGCCTCTGCTCAGCATCAAGAGCAAGGCAACCCAGAGAGGGGCACCGAGAGCTCCTCCACCACATCCCGTTGTCTTCCTCCTCTCCGACAAGAGGAAGGCTTCACCGGCGGCGAGGCAACCTTAGAATTAGCACCAAGCTAACCCCCTACTAAATCTCTCTACAACCCTGTTGTAACCCCCCAATTTTTTATGCTTTTGAGTATAAGGATCATCAGCTGCTGGACGTAGGGCACTGATTGTCCCAAACCAGGATAAAATGTTGCGTCCACTTTGTGATTCTTGTGTTCTTGAGTGCACCCAAGCCACTAGAGACCCATACTTTAACACCGACTCGAACAACAATGCTTGCCACGGTTCCAACCCAGCGACAGCTGGCGCGCCAACTAGGGGGTAGTGTCAAGTGTGATTCAGGCTCTACGGTGGCCAAAGCCACCCGCCTCGTCGCTAGAGCAGGCGGCACCGCCCTAGATGATGGTGTCCGCCCCAGACGAAGCTATTTTTTATGCTCGAGAACTAGATCACCCGGGAAGAATAAAAGGATCATCGTCCAGATGGTCGCACCACCTAGCATTTGGACTTCTCCGCCGATCAACTGGTCAGACCGTAAGGTTCATGGACTTCATCACCAACCAGTTGGTTGGACTGTTCGGCGCTCACTTCTACTCAGCCTCACTTCATCGCCGACCAGATGGTTGGACTGCTCGGTGCTTGCTTCTTTGCCAACTAGCTAGTCGGATTGCTCGTCGCTTGGGCTTCATCGTCAGCTATACTGAGGGTTTGCCGGCTAAGCTGGGGACTCCTCGGTGTTTGGATTCTTCATGCAAGAGTTGCCAGCTAAGCTGGAGACTTCCTTGGTGGTCGGATTTTGCTACGTCTTATCGGTGTGCTATCAAGTTGCTCCATGTTGTTTGGATCAGGGTGCTGACCTTGGGCAGTACGTCCGGGGTAATGATAAGTACATGCCAGATGATGTTGGCAAGCTCTCATTAAAATTCTTTGACCCTGCTACAACATTTATTTTTTCATCTTCTAGCAGGTTCGGGGACTACAGTGTGTATACTGCACCTTGCGGTGCATGTACTGATTTTTCTTATTAGTGGTTTCAGCTAAGCTGGGGACTAGCTGTGATCAGCTAGCATCTGGAGTCTACTATTTTGGACTCTAGCACCATGTGAATACTTCACCTACTGTCAGGCTCAGGGACTAAGTGGGAACACTTTACCTCATGGTGAATGTGCTTATTTTTAGGACCCACTGCTTTTCTTAAATGACTAAGTCGTGGATGATAATCATCCAAGCTCTCAGTTGGGCTCTAAAGTCTCTTTCGCCTAAGGCATGGATGCTCACTATCCAACTCCTGTCATGAGGGACTAAGTTCCTCCGCACTGACTAAGTCAGGGATGCTAAGCATCCAACTTCGCCGTATGGAACCTAAGTGGGCACACTTCACCTAAGGTGAAGAGTTTTTAAATTTTAAACTTGAGCTCCTTACATCCTTCTAGCAAACCTCAACTTGGAGCAAGTCCGAGGTTAGTGTTGACGGTAGTTAACAACCAATTTAAGCCATCAATTAAACATGTATAAGGGCATAAATATAATCACCAATGAAGGTTTAGGTGTTTAAACTAATAAATTCCATCAATTTTGGTGAATCTGTGTTTTTAGCAGGGTTTAATCAGAAAACCGCCAAGGAGGACATAATCGTCAAAGGAAAATACAGAGTTTCACCATGGTAACTATGTGGGAAGACTCTAGAAGTGTCTAGAAGCCACATCACCGAAGTGGAGGGCCACCCCCAGACAGGTGGGGCTGCCTAGCCCCCCTAGGCCCACCTATCAGCCAGCTTCATATGTCGGTCTCCCACCGCCTTTGAGGATGCATCTAGGCTATTGCTTAAGTCGGTTTGATCCAAGGGCTCACGTTGGACCCTCAGGGCTATACAATCCAGCCCCTGCCTCCCCCTAGGCATCAGAAGTCATCAAGTCATTTGAGAAGATAGAAACCCTAATCTCCTCAAAGCTCCTCCTCCATAGCATAGCTAGTTAGGATAGATCTAGAGGGAGGCAAGTAGGACTTCACTTGGATTCCCGATCTTATCAAGAGTGTGGTTTGGTATAAACTTTGTACCCCTCTCTCTTTTGTTTCTCTATTATTTTTATATGCCAGTTACAATTGTTATGACGACCTCAGTGTTCATCTTATTCATGTTTTTTCATTATAATGTTCATCGTCTACTTTGATTATATACTTAGTATAGCTAGTTTATCATTATGTTTATGCACAAGTACATATAGCGCTCCTAAAGTACACGGGGTGGGTGGTCGACATTGTGTAAGTGTGGTGCTTATACATTGTTTACCTATGGATACACCCTATATTCCAGGTCATGTGGTAGATCACAGATGTGACACTTTCGTTGAGTCCTTTATAGTCCACTCTACGATTATATGTGCACGTAGGGTCCGATTACGAAGGTAGAACGAGCTCTGCCCTCAATCTTCCTTAGTAATATCCCTTATGTGTAGATATGATTATGATCTTAGCCATAATTACTAGGTGTAATTGCACTAATCAAATGTATGCTCTGACTTGTAATTAAGAATGACTTAGGAATTATACCTCTAATATTCTACCTGACCATGCTAATGCTATAGAAAGGAGTGCTCTGAGTGATTTGTCATTACTTATCATTTATATATCTCTTATCATATGACTTACCCCTATTGTGAGTAGAATATTGGCTATGGTTTATTTCTCCTTCAATAGTATACGTTATCAATGCATATCCATGCTAAACCTTCCTAGTGGTAAAAATATAAATAACGATACCTGGAATACTCTCAGGTAAAATGCTACAATGGTATATTATCTGTGCGCTTGCGGATACTTTTGATTCATAGATTTATATACATATTCTCTATAGTCACATACATTAATAAAGAACTGCTTAGAGTTATTCTAGTAGTAATACTATGTAATACCAACACATATCTTTGGCATCATCACTAGGGATGACAACCTAGTAAAGTTAGGGATATAGGTTTATAATAGGTGGCTAAGTACTTCAAACAAGTGACACGTTAGTAAACACCAACATTGGCCGACCAGTGAAACTGGTCAGACATTTGATTTAATTGCTCGGCTCCTAGTTAAACTGGTTGAACGCTTGCTACTATCGATCGGCTACATGATGAACTGCTCGGACAAGCTCAAGATGGCGTTGCTCAATAGATACAAGGCGCTCAGGGACTAGCTATGGGGGGGGGGGGTATAACCCTAGGTACCCACAATAAGGGACATGGGCCGCACCATTAGGGATGGTCTAGCCCACGACATCAAGACTCACAGCGCATGGCACTGCTCGGTACACCGCAAGGCACCTAGAAGATCTAATCGGATACTATAGATATTGTAATCTAAATATAATACTTGCCATGTAACCGACTACGATACTTTCCTTTGAACCCTATCCCTCCAGAGTATATAAGGAGGGGCAGGGGTCCCCTAGTCGGCATCCCTAGATATCTGATCATAATATATAATCCACCAAAGACACAGGACGTAGGGTATTACGTCAAGTTGATGGCCTAAACCTGCCTAAATTGTTGTCTCTGCGTCTTGTGTCACCGTCTAGTTCCTATCTCGCACACCTTCACCAATTAATCTACTACCATCGGCATAGCCCTCGGTAGACTACCGACCATATTTCGTCAATAATACCCAAGGTTGCAAACAACCTTGATTGCAACAAGAATGCAGCGGATCGATAAAACCAATCGAGAGGTCGATGAAGCCAATGTTGAGCCTGTCCTATGCGTGGTTGACTCTCGAACACCTCCTAGGAAGATCTATCGGGGAGGAGCATGTGGAGGTTATCCTAGGGCTAGCAAGGCCACCTAAAACGCTACCAAATCTCATCAGGAGACATGACGAACAACAAGGTTGAGAGTTAAGGCAAAAAGGGTTTGTGTTGTGTTTTTGATGATTGGAAGTTAGAATACTCAATCGGCCATGATCCTCTTGTTTATATAGAGGGGTGATCTTATCCTTGTAGTAAACTAGTCCAAAACGCGTTCTCCAAGTTTCTCACGTTAAAAATAGATGCAAAACCGACTTGGAAACCAAGTCTGTTTGAACAGGCAGGAAAATTTGGCTATGAAAGGGAGAAATATATCGTTTCTTGCTGAGGAAAAACTGGCTATATAACAAATGTATAAGCTTTTGTGCAACTGCAGGGCATGTTTTATTATGTAAAATTCTATACCATTCTAATTTCACCATTTGATCGTTCGAACAAAGGGTACATAAGGGCACTTCCAATGCAAAAAAACCATTGTAGTTTTCTTGGTACTAATTGCACTATCATGTAAGCGATTTGTTGATGTGGCAGATGGGAAAAGGGAGAAATATATCTTTTTTGTTGAGGAAATGATGTCTTTGCATGTATTGAGACCAAAGGAACTACTCGCAACGACTTTGGAAGGGCCAGCCAGCGTCATTTGTACCAACTTTCTCCAATCTTGTGAGGCCGAGACACCTATGCTCCCCTATGTTCGTCCCACAATCACTACCGAAGATGGCTTCTTTGCCAAGTGTCCCAGACTTTGCCGAGTGTTTTTTATCGGGCACTCGATAAAGAGGCTGTTTGCCGAGTGCCAGAGAGAAAGCACTCGGCAAACAAATGACACTCGACAAAAAGGTGGTTTGCCGAGTGCCGAACACTCAGCAAAGAATAACACTCGGCAAAGACCAGGTTTGCCGAGTGTGAAACAATAACACTCGGCAAAGGACCGCCGCCGTTAACGGCCGACAGCCACCGTTAATCCTTTACTGAGTGTCTTCTCCTGACACTCGGCAAAGAGGCTCCTTTGCCGAGTGTCATTTTTTGACACTCGGCAAACCATATTTTTTTCACTTTTGACCTCCAAACTTTTTCTGCAGTCCTCAGACAATACCTAGTACTCCATGTTCCAATGTGGCACATTTCTCGGACTTTTTCTATATTTCTTTAATTTATTTCATTTAAATGAATTTTCTTGGATAATTCAAATTATAACGGCTAGTCATTCGAATAATGAAAAAATGAATGGAAAAATGATATTCATGTTATTTAGTATAATGTGAGGCCATATCCAGGAACAGACCACCAATTTCGAACATCTTGTTCACAAACCATGACCACGAACTTGCGGTCGAGTTATTTTTAAATTCTATAAAAAGCAAACGAAGTCCAAAAATCATGAAACTTATCAAGATGTCAAGATATCATATGTGGAGGCTATGATAAAAAATTGAGGAGGTTTTGCACAAGTTGTCACGTACGATGCTTGCAAACCGAAGTCGGCCTCTTCACAAAATCGATTTCGTGAAGAGGCCGACTTCAGTTTGCAAGCATCGTACGTGACAACTTGCGCAAAATCTCCTTAATTTTTTTTTATCACAGCCTCCACATATGATATCTTGACATCTTGACAAGTTTCATGATTTTTGGACTTCGTTTGCTTTTTATAAAATTTAAAAACAACTCGACCGCAAGTTCGTGGTCATATTTTGTGAACAAGATGTTCGAAATTGGTGGTCTGTTCCTGGATATGGCCTCACATTATACTAAATAACATGAATATCATTTTTCCATTCATTGTTTTCATTATTCGAATGACTAGCAATTATAATTTGAATTATCCAAGAAAATTCAATTAAATGAAATAAATTAAAGAAATATAGAAAAAGTCCGAGAAATGTGTCATATTAGAACATGGAGTACCAGGTATTGTCTGAGAACTGTAGAAAAAGTTTGGAGGTTAAAAGTGAAAAAAATATGGTTTGCCAAGTGTCAAAAAATGACACTCGGCAAAGGAGCCTCTTTGCCGAGTGTCAGGAGAAGACACTTGGCAAAGGAGTCACTTTGCCGAGTGTCAGGACCTATGACACTCGGCAAAGATTTTTTAAAAAAATTAAAAAAAACCTCTTTGCCGAGTGCCTGGCCAAGTGGCACTCTACAAAGAATTAAAAAAAACTTTGCCGAGTGCCAGATCGGGAGCACTCGGCAAAGAGGGGATTTAACCTCCTGGCCCAGCTGGCCCACACACCGCACGCGCACACACACACACGCCCGCACCAGCACCGCCGCTGCTGCCCGCGCCAGCGCCGCGCCATGCCGTCGGAGGAGGAGGAGAGGAGGAAGAAGGAGGAAGATAAGGAGGAGGAGGAAGAAGGAGGAAGGAGGAAGAAGAAGGAGGCGCTAGCCCCGCCACTGCCGCCACCCCCGCCTGTGCCCGCGTCGTCCCCTACGCTTCCCCAACCGTCGCCTTGTCCATCGGCGCCCTGGCCCCTTCACCACCGCCGCCCTACAATGCCCACTAGGTATGCCCTATCGTCATCGTAGTATTACTAGTAGTTGCGGTAGTAGTGGTAGAGTAGCAGTGGTGGTAGTTGTAGGAGTGATTGTGACATTGTTATATATATGTGGTTGGATATAATCTTGTGCATGTCGGCCATCGAGTCGTTGGTTTTCTTGTAGGTTTTGAAAACCTCACCATGTAGGGGAGGTGCTGCCGAAATTTTGTATTGATAGTTTTATGTTTCTTTTTTTGTAGAAAAGAGCCCGTCGGAGCGGAGCCGGAGTACCTCGGCGACCCTGATCGCCTTCCTCGCCGCTGTGGGTTTGCCTGCACCGCGTCGCCTCACCACTGCACCCACCCGCCATGGCCCCACTAACCTAACTCCACCGCCACCCTAGGTATAACCCCTCTTTCCGTATCATGGTCATAGATCACATAACCCAGTTAGGCGTCTCCCATTCGAAAGAGATACAGTTGGAAATATGCAGATATTTCCATATCTAAAACCGTTTCTGTTTCGAATTATCCACGTTTTTTGGACAGCCCGCGGATGCGTAGGTGGGGTTAGTTTCCATAGTCTGCTCCGATCTGAGACAGAGTTTTGGCATCATCTCCCTGTTGTTCTCCGGATACACACTCTCCCTGGCAGGACGTGTATTTGGAGAACAGCGGGGAGGTGCTGCCAAAATTCTGTCTCGGATAGGAGTAGAGCATAGAAACTAACCCCACATACACATCCTCACGTGGGATTAGGACATATCCTCACCTATTAGATAGTAGGAACGTCGTGTAGATGCAATTGATGTTTGTATTACTCGTCGCTATATATGTTAGAGGATGGAGGACCGTGAGTGGATGTACACGGACCGTGCAAGTTAGGGTCAGGTCACCAATGAATGGATCGACAAGACCGATGCTTTCTTGGAATGGGCATTTGGCATGGCTACTAAAGGAGCGAGTAAAATTTGCTGTCCCTACAGCAAATGTGCAAATAGGAAAAGACAAACAAAGAAGGTCATGGGGGAACATCTTTGGAATAATGGATTTATGGCAGACTATACCCGGTGGGTCTACCATGGTGAAGCCGATCGTATGAGAGAGGAGGTGGTGAGACCACATGTCGAGGATTATGATGCTAATGTCGGGGTAGCAGACATGTTAAATGACTATCACAAGGCACAGTTCGCTGAAGGACGTATGGAGGAGGAGCCAGAGGCAACCGCAAAGGCGTTCTACGACATGTTTGCCACGACATAGAAACCCCTTCATGGCCAGACAAAGGTTTCTCAACTGGATGCCATTTGATGCATAATGGCGTTAAAGTCCCAGTATAGCCTGAGTCAAGACGCCTTCGATGGTATGTTGACAGTTATTGGCAGCCTGCTTTCGGAGGGTCACCTTCTGCCAAAGAGCATGCACGAGTCACAGAAACTCCTTCATGCACTTAAGATGCCGTATGAGCAGATACATGCTTGCCCAAAGGGGTGCGTCCTATTTAGGAAAGAATATGTGGAAGCAAAGTACTGTCCAAAGTGTAAATCCTCTAGGTTTCTGGAGGTAGATTTTGGTGATGGCCACAAGAGGCAGCTTGACATTCCCGTGACAATCCTATAGCACCTTCTATTCATACCAAGGATCCAACGGCTGAATCCACGAAATAGATGACATGGCACAAAAATGGCAAACGATACAATCCTGATAGGATGGTACATGCATCCGATGGTGAAGCATGGACCCACTTTGATGGCATTCATCATGAGAAAGCTAAAGAGGCTCATAATGTACGTGTTGCACTAACAACAGATGGGTTCAATCCTTATGGAATGATGGCTGCCCCATACACATGTTGGCCCATGTTCGTTATCCCCCTCAATCTCCCCCCCTCAGTGTATGCTTTCAACGACAGAACGTATTCTTGTCATTGATAATTCTTGGACACCCAGAGAATAATATGGGTGTGTTCATGGAGCCTGTAATTGATGAATTGGTCCGTGCTTGGGAGGAAGGGGTATGGACTACGACCGAGCTATAAAGAAAAACTTCAAAATGCATGTTTGGTACCACTACTCCCTACATGACTTCCTGGCATATGGGATATTCTGTGCCTAGTGTGTTCACGGGAAGTTTCCATGTTCAGTATGCAAGAAAGGTCTGAGGTTCATTTGGTTCCAGAAGGGTGGTATGTATTCATCGTTCGACAAACATCAGCAATTCCTCCCTCTTGACCATGCATTCAGACGAGACATCAAGAACTTTACGAAAGGTGTCGTAGTGATAGACCCTGCACCACCGATAATGACTGGTGCCATGGTTCGTGAACAGATAGATGGTCTTGTGGTCAATCTAGATGGTGGTTTTGTGGGATATGGAGAGCAACATATGTGGACTCATAAGTCGAGCTTGACTCGGCTCCCCTATTTTGATGACCTTCTCCTTCCACACAACATTGATGTAATACACACTAAAAAGAATGTCACCGAGGCACTTTGGGCAACAATCATGGACATTCCTGACAAGTCAAAGGACAACATTAAGGCTAGAGTGGATCTAGCAACGTTATGCGATAGACCAAACCAACATATGAAGCCTCCTAGTTGTGGCAAGACATGGAGAAGGCCTAAGGCTGATTTTGTCTTGAGCAAGCCCCAAAGGAGGGAAGTACTAGAATGGATGTAGATGTTAATGTTCCCTAATGGGTATGTAGCTAATCTAAGTAGGGGAGTGAACTTATCTACTATGCGAGTCTTATGGATGAAGAGTCATGACTACCACATATGGATTGAGTGGCTTCTTCCAGCAATGGTTCAAGGCTATGTCCCTAAGCATGTCTGGCTAGTACTGGTAGAGTTAAGCTATTTCTTTCGCCAGCTTTGTGCCAAGGAGTTATCTCAGACCGTGATTGCTGACTTGGAAAGAATGGCACATGTGTTGCTCTATAAGTTGGAGAAGATCTTTCCACCCGGCTTCTTCAATCCGATGTAGCATTTGATTTCGCACCTTCCGTATGAGGCACAAACGGGGGGCCCGTGCAGGGCCATTGGTGCTATCCAATCGAGAGATGTCTAAAGGTTCTTTGAAAGAAATGTAGAAATAAATGCAAAATTGAGGCTTCCTTTGCAGAGGCATACATTCTAGAGGAGGTGGCAAACTTCACAACAACATACTATGGTGACAACCTCCCTAGCATGCATAATCCACCCCCTCATTACAATGTTGGCAAAAATGAATCGAACCTCAGCCTTTTCCACAGGCAACTCAGAAGCGCAAGTGCATTGACCCTCGAGACTTTGAATTATGAAGAGTGGCGCCATATCATGCTATACGTGTTGACCAACCTTGATGAAGTGGCGCCGTACATGCAGTAAGTTCTCAACGAACTTGTTAAATACAACGTCACTATTCTGCATCCAACCCCCTTGTTTCTCGTTGGTATAGGGAATTTCTTCATGAATTCTGGCATCAATCAAGGGATCCTACCCTACAGTAAGTAGATACCCTTCTTAGACAGGGTGCGGGAAATGGAATGCCCGATTTCATTTCTTGGTTCAAACGGAAGGTACCATCCAATTTAGCTCGTATTTAGTTTGACATTCCAAGTTAATCGTATGTGTGAATAATATAACGATGTATCCTACTTGAGCTTGTAGGGCCAGAGGGATGCATCTATTCATGCCAAGTTGAGATAGGTTGTTGATGGCTTTGCCTATAGGTTCAGGTCATTTTCTGGTTATGACGTGAATGGATATCGCTTTCGCACAAGCTACAAGCAGAGTCGGCCTAATCGAAGAACCACAAGTTCTGGAGTTTTTACGCTCGACGTTGATGAGGTCGAGTATTATGGAACAATTGAAGAAATATATGAACTCAAGTTTCATGGTTCCAAACCTTTTAATCCTGTCATATTCAAATGTCATTTGTTTGATCCTGAAGTAACGAGATGGACATATTCTAATCTTGGGCTAGTCGAAATTCGACATGATTCCATCTTACCAGGAGACGACGTCTATATTGTGGCCCAATAGGCCATGCAAGTTTATTATCTCCCATATGCGTGTCAAACCATAAGGCATCTTAAGGGTTGGGATATTGTGCACAGGGTATCGCCACACGGTAAAGTGCCTGTCCCAAACGATAAAGATTACAACATAGACCAAACACATATGACGGAGAGTTCTCTACACCCTCCCCTTTCTCCTTCTTTACTACGGCGAAGTCCCCCAACACCCATGCGCGCACTGGAGCGACGGCACGGGCATCGGGCGGTCACGCCGGCGTCATCCGAACCTCTACTACCTAACTAAGGGGCTGGTGATTACCTCCACGACAATGCGCAATGGCTGGAAGCGATACGGCGAGTAGTGGCATCGTCCCGAGTTCCTTCCCTAGTGGTGATCCCTGACTTGCGGTGGCGGGTGTGTTCCCATGAGTCACAGCGAAAACAAAGCATACCAAATAGCTAACGAGCTCGAGGAACTACCCATGAAGGCCCTTGAGGTGACGGTCTGGCTAGAGAAAACTCGAGATGAGTCAGTCGTGTGCGCACCGACGATACGGCGACGCCCAATGATGGCACGGCCGCGTCGGTGATGGCTGGCTCGCTGTAAGCTATGGCTGAGGTGCGCGGGAGGAGGGTACAACAATGCTGACGGTGCACTAAATCACTACTAGGTGCTTGGAATGGCTGTCTTGCCGACGGTGGGCGTCCGTCTGGTCTTAAGGACCCGATGGCGTAGCATTTTGAAATTAAGGCACACTGAGGTGAGAACTGTAGCACGGTGGGGTAGGTTGGATGACCGGATGCCTAGCGGAGCTGTGGGCGAGACCAATTGATGCTCCAAACGACAAACCAGCTGTTCGATGCACACGAAGGTACTTAGAGTTGTCGATCGGAGTCAAGATATCGCACCACTTCCTAAGCTAATCGCTCCACAAAAATTGCCAAAGGTGGCTTCGTCGACCTCTTCTAAAACTTACACAAATGTCGTCGATTTGAACGATTTCCCGTCGAATTCCAAATCCGACCTACGGGATGTACTAGTTAGTTATCCATGTCCTCGACCACACATGTTTATCGCCATTTGCAAAACGTTTTATAACATTTTTGTTTCAACCAAAAATTCGATTAGAATACTAAACCACGTTATGTGAAATGAAACATAACATTCGCTTTCTTGTTTCATATAAATGTTTCAAGGACCGACATTGCTTTATAATTCATGTATACACATATGCACATAACCATGATGCTCATGCGATGTTTTAGCAAAACAGTGCAATGTAACTCCGAGGGTGTTATAGGTTCTGCTTCCTCTAGTTCGTCGAGCATCTACTTGCGAGGTCCTGTGAGCCTCCCTCAGCGACCGACACCTCATGAGAGACGCCCGTTGATTCAACCCGAGGGGGAAAAGTAAGTAACTTTAGATGTTATCACTACTTTATATGATATGTTGAAAATCAAAATAGAAATTAATAATTTTTCTTAATCACTTGGGTAGGAACTGGACGATTGTGGCGAGTGGAGGTGGTCACACACGCCAAGTCAATGGCATCCTCGGTCTTCTATGCAAGGAGCACTTCCCTGGCCTGGTTGAGTACGCTGGAGTGACAAGGCCAGCCTACTCATTTGACCACTACGCCGCGGCCCCCGATGCTACAGATCGGGCCCACAGGGTATTCAACAACAAGGCGAAGCGGGTGAAGCAAGAGCTGTGGGTAAGTCTTCCTCGCACTACATTGCTCAATATATAATTCAAATCTAACCACAAGCACAAGAGTATTATATAAACTACAATTACAAGTCCAATTCATAAGAATATATACAATCCATCATTAAATAGACATAATTCACAAGTCTAATTCATTCCACAAAATCAAACCGTCCCACAAGGTAAGACCAATGTCAAATTTCATACACATGGTTATCAACGGCCTAGAGCTAGCCTTTCAGTCTTACGAAGGTGTTGGTACTGAGGATTTCTACCTAAGTTAGAATCTCAGTCATGGTAGGTGCCTTTGACGTGTATAATCTGGTCCAATATGAAGTTGCAAAGGTCGCCGACGAGCTCTAAGAGTTGGTCATCCTTGTATGGGTCTCTTTTCATTTCTTTCTCTTCTTTCCACTACAAGAGAACAAGTTTCGGTTTAGTATTTCATACCATGTGCGAAGTTTTTATACTATGGGTGAAGAGGTTCAAACTTACCCTTAAGGGGTGTCTCTTGTAGACATCGGTGTTACTCATCATAGAACATACATAGTATACACAATGTACACTCACAGGCTTTTACTTGGGGCACTTTGTGTTTTGCATATGGAAATATTAAGTAATGCTTTTGATAGTCATGTAATGGAGTACTAAAGTAAGTTACACTTACTGCACATAGTGTTTTTATAGCCAATCTTTCCTTCTTTACTGGATCATGCCTTCCGTGATGTTGATTAACATAGAACCTAAATGCCATGTTTGAATTATTTTAGCAAATATAACTTGTTAGTATCCAAAAGTGAACGTTACAAGTATGTATACAAACATATAAGCTAATGAGGATTGTCGATATGTATACGTCTTAAGAATCGATATGAAGTCTTTGTATATCATCGGGTCCTTATCTATTGAATCAAAGACCCATGCCATGCTCCTCCCAACATCGATGCCTATACAAATCCAATGGTTGCTGCATGGATTTAATCATAGAACTAGATAAGCTCTTTTGCATCGATTAAAATATATCAAACAAAGCTTTAAGTATAGAGTTGAACTTACTCAAAGTTGTATGGTAGCCATATAGTAGAGTGTTGTTGGAGATTTTTAAAAGCTAGGGCAATGTATGCCGAATCCTTAAGGGTCTCTTGCCTTAGTTTCTTCGCACGAATGTCCTCTTTCTCCCGAAGGGTCTTTCCAGCAGTTAGCTCTTTGGCATCCAATTTCCACTGTCTAGGGTAATTAAAATTTGTTTGTGCTATAGCTTGAGGGTTTATATACCCGGCTTTCACACTTGGCATTTGCTTTACAATATGCACTTGCATTCTAAAAATCACAGCATGGGTTAGTTACAACAAAATTCAAAGATTGCATTCATATCATATCGGGAGGTCAAGGACTTACAGGCACCACGTGCGAATTAGATTCATTTCCATTGCTCTGAGGTGAAAACATGTCTGCATATCATTGAAGCCAAAGATAATTTTCCCGGCTGGGCTTCCAAATGTGCCGGTGGGGAAGCATACTTGTACGAGGTCTATGCTCGTTAGGAGAACACGCAAGTACCAATCATGGAACCTTCTCATTTCAAGTGGTAGGTGCTGGATGTCCCAGTTTGGTAGGAAGGGCTTGCCTCTTTCATATGTTTTTGGGCAATCCTTTGACCATTTGATGGCATCGACATTTGGATACTGCTTTGCTGTTTGGTGGAGTTTGCTAGTGACAGCCTCCTCAGAAGCCCGTGATGGGACTTTTTTAACTTGATTCTCAGGCTTGAACTAGTCATGGGAATACCACTTGTGCACATTTGAGACATCTTTCATTGGAACATAAATTGGTCTTATGGTGATTGGACGCTTCTTTCAAAGTTCCCATTTAGGCATGTCCTCATCTTCTTGTGCATCACCTTCTTTAGGAGGCACTCATTGTTCATGTATTGGCTGTGCCTATTGAGAAGATTGTGGCACCTCATCATGCACTTGCTCGGTACGAGCTGGAGAAGGTTGTGGCTTATTAGGCACATGCTCGCTAGGAGGCAGGGAAGAATGTGGCATCTCAGGAATGTGGTGGTCATGAGATAGTGAAAATATCTCCCCGTCCTCAACAACTCGCTCCAAATTTGAGAGAGGGGGAGGCGACGAAGAAGCAGTCAATATAATATCCCATTTGTGCCAGAGGATGAACTGCCCCATTATGTCTCCGAGTAACACCAGCCCCTTAGGAGTTGCATAGTCTATCCTCCACTGTATGAACTCGGGCTTCACGGTATGCACCTCGACCCTAGTATAGTCCGGCGGTATCTTATTATTATGGTGTAAGCCTCTGGGAGGATGTGCCGCACCCGTTGCCCCCTCCATCACAATGTTCTACCGGCCACTGAGAAACACCAAGGTGCAACTAGTTGGTTCCTATATGTGATCAATGGGGGTTGTGGCTATAGTGGAACCTTGGCTGCTCGGAACTTTCTAAGGGCTGCCAACTAATGTCAGTTCTCCCGGCGGCGTCATTAATGTGCGTGGCTCCGTAGACAGTCCTTGCTCCTCCAGCGCCTTCACAACTAGAGCCTTCACTTGAAGCTCAAGATTAGCCTCCCGGTCTATGCCATGTTTCTTGTACATGTGCCTGTCCTCTTTGAATCTATGCTTCCAGGTCATCCTTTTCCCTAGTCCCCTAGTGCGGCCTATGTGCTCGTTGTTTCCCAAGCCAAGGCTAAGCTCATCCTTCTCTCTGGAAGGATTGAATTAGCCTTTCTCCTTGTCTTCAACATATTTCAGTATCCTTGATACTGCCTCTTGGGTCTCTGGCTTATCAAACTTAAGATTACCACTAGATGATTCTGTACTCCTCGCATATATCCAATTCCTTAAGCGTAACTTCAAATTCTTCACATCGATATTCCCAGCAGCTGCGGCCTCTTCATCCATCTTTCTAAACTGCTCTTCCTTGACATAGTAGCCACCGGGGCCTAGATGATGGTGGTGTTTGTTCCTCTTTGCCAGCTCGGTATTACAGGCACTGAGCTCCAATGCCTCCGGTGAAGTCTTTCTGAGCCACGAGCTCCTCCCATTGACTAGGAGTTATGTTGTCAAACTCGTTGAAGGGAGTTAACCCCATTTGAATATACTTCTTGTTGAGCTCCGACCTCCAACGTTGGAATGACTCTCCCATGATCTTGAAAGCATTTTTTTATCAGTTCGTGCTTACCCTCCGGAAATCTAAAATTGAGCTTCAGCTGCTTGTCCCATAGTTCATCCTTTTTCTTCTCTGGTACCTCTTTCCAGTTAGGGATTGTTGGGTTCAATTTATCTCTTACTAGGGCCCCGATAGCATTATGGAATCGTTCTTTGAATTCCTTCGGCTCAAGGATCTCCCCTGCTGGCCCGACCTCTGTTATCACATAGCATGCCTTATCTGGATATTGATTTGCTTTTTCTATCCCCTCGTTTCCTCTTTGGCTTTGTAGTTTTGTTTATGGTTGTGTCTTGAGGTTGTGGAGTAGAGGCCTCAATGTCCGTCTCTGTAGTTGTTGCCTCTGCTCTCCTTTCCTCTACTCCATCTTATCCGGCGAGATGTCACGGATGTCGACGTTGTCTTTTTCAAGTTTTAGGAGGGACCTGTATATACGACAGGTCAAAGTTTTAGCAGAGGTAACACAACCAAAGCTTTAGCAAAATTTACAAGCTAAGGCTTTATCCCTACCTCCTCATTCGGGTCAAAATCCTTGTCCAAATTTTCCTCCGTTGGCCTCCTTCTGGCTTCACGTGGGAAATGATCCTCGGGACTTACATATCCCTCTTCTGAGTCCTCATCATCATCATTCTCTTCTTCTTCGCCTTCAGTAGCCTCTCCTGCTCTTCCTTCTGCTCCCCCTTCCTCCTTGTCACACTGCTCCTGAGTAAGCATCACTTCTAGATCTTTTTTTAACTCATTATCGAACTGCTCCTGCGTAAGTTGGTCCTCTAGTGCTTGCTTCTCATAGGTTGGCTGCTCATTATGCTTAGGGCATCGGGTTGTATTGTCTGGTGTCCGCGATATTATTTCGTGCTTTGTTCTAATAGATACAAGAAAGTGTGCTTTAGGTACTCGAGAAGGTATAAGAAATCAAAAATGTCTATAAACCAAAATAGTCCTATAAAACAACAATATATCAAAAAAACGAGTAGTAGCAGTAGTAGAGGTCTCAGAAACATGTCAATCATCATTTGATCATGAACTTGGAGCATCAAGGCATCACAACAGAGAAGAGAGGAGAAGGTAATGTAGGGGCGGCTGCTAATGATGCCAAGTTCCTCACAAGTTCTTGATCATCAGCTCATATTCCATGTAATGTATGGACTTAGACAATTTCATCATCGGTAAAACAAAGAAGATGAGAGGAGAGGAGAGGGGAGATTTGGCAAAAAAAAGCAACAACTGCTTAGCAAACATAAAGCAGCAGCTGATGGCAAAAATAGCCAAAAAACAGCTGACTGCTGCCACATGGTTGGATGACCCCTGCAGATCCACCAAACAACAGCTGCTTAACAAACATATATATGCTCACTGTTAAGAAACATAGAGAGAAGAATAGTAGAGTACAAACATAATAAAACAAACTGAATGGCAACTTAAAAACTTAACCAAAACAATTAGAGTTAATTAAAATCTGAACTAATAATGGTAATGAACCTGAAACTAGGTCTAGATACTCTGAAACCTCAACTCTAACTGAAAAACTTAACTAAAATAAAAGTAGAGTAAACTAAAAATTGAACTGATAAGTAACTGAAACTGAAACTAAAGTCTAGGTACTCTGAAACATTAACTCAATTTCAAAAAGTTAAATCAAACAAAACTAGAATTAACTAAAAACTAAACTGATAACTATACCGAACCAGAAACTTAACTGAAAAATACTGAACTTAACCTGAAACTAAACAAAAAAAATGAAAGGCTTAGGAACTAAACAATGAAACATTTATCTGAACTGGTAATGGCTAAAAATATTAAAAGAAAAAAAGGAATCTCAATAAGAAGAGTTACTGAAACTAGATATGTCAAACAACAGGCTGTCATCATTTTCACCTACCATCGGATGGTTTGCTGCCCATGTCAATTGATGGTTTGTTGTTCATGTAAATTCAGTATTATAGCTATAAGAAACTAAAGACGCAAATATGATAGTCAATTTGTGCGGACTAAATGAGAAATGAGGCACTTGCCTGAGAACTATTGGGATGAAACATCTACTCCTTACCCCCATACTGATGTGATTGATCAAGTGGTCTTAGCTGTCCACTGTCCAGTAACGATGCAAGCTGAGGGACTTAAATGATTCAATTGTCGATGTCCAGCACCAGCAGAGCACAATAGGCAAGACACTGGTACTAAACAATCCCACCAATTTCTCTATGTAGGCACCGAAATCCTCAAGGACGATGCACCAAAATCTTCAAGGACAACTAATATGGTAGTATTCCTCAAAAAAACTTCTATGGTACTGACAATGTAATAAATTCCTCAATAGCAACCTTTCTAGTACCAAAAGGCCTCCTACAGTCCTACTGGGGTGGCGCTTCATGATTTCTCAGTAACACCAAAGCAATAACAGGCATGGCAAAGGGCTTTATGATTTCTCAGTAACACTAATCGCCCAATAAAAAAAATTCGAGAAAAACTAATCAAGCAAAGGCAAAGGGCTTCATGATGTCTCAGTAACACTAACCTAGGGCTGGCAAAGGGCTTCATGATTGTTCAGTAATACTAAGCAAACACAGGGTTGGCAAAGGGCTTCATGATGTCTTAGTAACACTAAGCAAGCACAGGCTTGGCAAAGGGCTTCATGATCTGTCAGTAACATTAAGCAAACACAGGATAGGCAAAAGGATATTATGATTTTTTCGGGAACACTGACAAAGGGCAAGATCGAAGCTGTTAGGGGGTAAACACCTAGCACAGTGCACCAGTAGAGATTCAGGCAATATGCTGGCATTAAGCGTTCAGTGCTGCTTGCAATTGCTACAGTGACAAATCAATGACTGATTGTACATGCTGGGTTAGGTTGCTTGCAATTGCTGCCCTCGAGAACTAAAAACCAAACTGTAAGCGATGTTTCAATCCTATAAAAATCATGCTCTAGCTGCAGCACTATTTCTATCATGTACAAAAGAAATCCAAGCACAAATTAAATCCTTTGAAATGCAATTCCTATCATGTATAAAACTTAGAAAAATCCAGCCACATCTTATCCAAACACATCCTAACATGCAAATGAATGTAACAAGGTCGACACAAAGGATTTAAGTTTCCAAATCCATCAAGCAACATTTAACAATACAATTTCAGTGAATCTAATGTCATAATATTGGAAGAAAACCATATCAGCGCCCCACGAGCATATCTTATAATGTTTTTTGCAACAATTCCAAAAAACCTCAATTATCATCGAGTTTTGAATGGAAGACTGATTTCAAATTGTGGTGATGACCCTGACCATGGTTTTAGAAATATGTTTCTCAATACATTAAAAGAATATATGGCATATTCCATGCCTCTATTTGCAAGGTCACACTTAATCTAAATGTTGAAAAGTACTGCCGGAAAAATTCAATGCAACACATAGTACGCCCCAAAAGTCAACGGAGACAACTGAGCAAGCAAAACAACTATGGAATCACAGAGAGTAATATAATAAGGGGAGAAAAGGTAATGTCATTACATCTCCAGTAGGTGCTTCATTTGAAGAACTGAACAATAACACTCTTTATTTATCTACTAGAGGATGGTTTCATTTGAAATAAGGGTAAAACCCAATCATCAAATGTCTAGTGATATAGACATGTCTGAACTATAAATGTTGCAGGCAACCAACAAGCATATCTTGATAGTAGAGAGAATAATTGGTTCCCAAAAGTAAATCACTCCAACAGAAAACCATGATTAGAAAATGAAATGCTTATAAACAGAATCAATAGTTAAATCTAACATAATGTATAGTACGATGCATAGAACTATTCTGACTCATACAATAAATATAGATGCACCTAATAGGCTAATACATATGTTGCTTCTAACACCTAAACTAGTTCTGCAAATAGACAATGGTGCCCTTTTAGTTGGAAAACACTTATAGAAAGGAAAATTTTGATAACTAGACCAAATACAAAAGCAAAAGCAAGTTGGATCTGAATGAGCACTGAAATTACTCTACAATATAGGCAAAAGCTATAGAATCTCAATCAAACGACCTGAACTAATTAAGATGTTTCTTGTCATCCCAATGAATGTCCTATTTTGAATTTATCATCTCAAGAAACTAAAACATAAAAAAATGCCATTGCTCTATATATATGCTAGATGAAAATAATCCAGTTTTACCTATAGAAATGTGAAATCCTATAACATGTTGTATAAATATGAAGACGTCTGCTAACATTATTGCTTCAAAGGCCTTCTGAAGGCAAAGATGGTTCATGACAAAATTACTTAAGCTATATTACCTCATGACAAAAAATTCAGAAACTAAGTATACAACAAGAACAATCGCGAGAGAAAACAAATAACCAACAAGAAACCTCATGCATTGAATGCAAAAAGAGAAGGTATATTACCTACCTTGTGGGCTCAGGCGGGCAGGCAGCCTGGGTGGCTTCCTTGCCGCCGGCAGTGGGTTCTTGCCAGTGAGAGGAGGAACAGGAGGAGATCCGGTCGGGCAAGAGGACGAGCGGAGAGGGACAATCCACGGCGTCGTCGATCTCTGGGTAGCCACCACCGGTGCCGCCCCCCGGTGACCCCAACCCCTGCTCGGCGAGGCACAGCGAGACAACGAGCGCGGCCACGGCGGAGACGTCGTGTCGACGTGCGCAACGGCGAGGGCGACATTGAGGGCGAACACTAGAGCGCACGGCGGTGGAAACCCTAGCTGCCAGGGGGAACGGCATCGCCCACGGCTAGGGTTCCACAGCGGGTCCCAACGGCGAACAGAGCCAAGGAAGATAGAGACAAGGAAGCTCAGGGGAGGACTGCCAGAGCGCATGGTGGCGGGCACGGTGAGAGGAAGCGTGCACGGTGGCAGGCGGCGACGGGTTCGGCAGACTGACGGCGTCTGAAAGGAAGAATCGCGCCATGACTTAGAATATTTCCGGCCTCCCGTGGGCTCTGGCTTATATATTGGAGGTCATTTATAGGGGTGGCTCCTGAGTTAGCTGCCCCTACAAATATTTTTTAATTTATTTTAATTACTAATTCTGTAATTCATTCATATATAAAGAACAATGTAAATTTATATATTAGTTTGTTTATTATTCTCTATATATAAATATATGTATATATTAACAATATTATTATTAAATATATAGATATAATTTTATATTTTCTTCTTTACAAAAATAATATTTTAAAAATCAAAGTTGAAATAAAAATTTTGTAAACATCAAAGTTGTAGAACTCATCAAAATATACAACTTATATTTTGGTCATCTTTTCATTTGACAAAATTTAAAAAGTTCAAATTTTGAATTTCAATAAATGACAACTTCAAACAAGATTTTGAAAACTTAAATGATTTCAAATAAGAAAGTTGTTGAACACATTACTATCTACAACTTTTATTTTGATCATCTTTTCATTTAACTAAATTTGAATAGTTCAAATTTTGAATTTTAATAAATGGCAACTTCAAACAAGATTTTAAAACCTTAAATGATTTCAACTAGAAAAGTCATGAACATAAAAGTTGTTGAACTCATCACTATCTATAACTTTTATTTTGATCATTTCTTCATTTAACAAAGTGTTAGTAAACATTTTTCATAAATCCACATATCACTCATAGTTTCGTAAACTATACGAGAGACATGTTGATTTGTGAATAATGTTTACTATCACTTTGTCAGATGAAGAAATAACCAAAATAAAAGTTTTAGATCTTGATGAGTTATACAACTTTGGTTTTCATTACTTTTTCAGCTGAAATCATTTGGTGTTTCAAAATCTTGTTAGAACTTGTCATTTTTTTAAATTTGAAAATTTGAATTGCTCAAACTTTGTCAAACAAAAAGAATGACCAAATCAACACAGTAACTTGATAGGGCATGATTTTAAAAAAAATAGGAAAAAATCATCACATTTGGAGTTAGTATGAGGGAGAAAGACTAGTTACAAATTTTACCCAAAGATTAAAAAGAAAAATCACAACTGTTCATGATGATCAATGATGAACAAGTGTGATTTCTCTTTTTAATCTGTGGCTGAAATTTTCTAAAATCATGCTCTATCATTTTAGTCTAGTCATCTATCTTTGTCACTAATTTTGGATAATTCAAATTTTGAATTTCAGAAAATAACAACTTCAAATCTTATTTTCAACCACTAAATGATTTCAGTTGTAAAGGTGATGAATATAAAAGTTGTATAACTCGTTAAAATCTTCAACTTTTATTTTGGTCATTTCTTCATTTCATAAAGTGTTAAGTAATTTTATAAAGTTTTAGTAGTAATAGGATGGGTGTTGAAATAGATTCATCTGGATGTTGCAAAGGTTAGTCTCACACATATGCGTAAATATAGTCTCACACACATACATAAATATATAGTCTTACACACATACATAAATATATAGTCTCACAAACATGCATAAATGAAGTCTTACAAACACACACACTTACACAAACACTCCATGTTCAACAACTGGCTAGCCCAATGTAACAACTTTTCCCTTGATACCTTTTCGTTCCCATGGCAATATGTCTTTGGGCAGGTTCTTTTCTACAACACTGATCTTCTTAGAAAAGTCTATGAATAGCGGCATCTCATCGTAGTTATTGTAAGCTTCAACATCATCCACGCCATCAACTCCAATAATGTGTTGTTTCCTAGAGGCAACCACGTGCTTTGTCTTCTTCTTCGGGGAGAGGTTACTTTGTGGGTCAGGCATATAGAAAACTTGTGTGACATGTGAAGCGAGAACCCAAGGGTCATCTTGGTAGCCTAGATTCTCGAGGTCTAGGACTCTCAATCTGATCTTGTTCAGTTGGTGTTGTTTGATCCAGCAGCATCGAAATAGGGCCACCGTTATATCCTTTCCATAATCAAGTTCCCATATCTCTTCAATGATGCCAAAGTATTAGGTCTTTTTGCCCCACTCCATCTAGAGCTTCTATTCGACGTCATTGTTTTAGTTCACATATTTACTATCCTTTGTGTGGGTATAGTACGTATACCCATTGATGTCATAAGCTTTCTAAGATGTCACTTGTCTCGATGGCCCCTCTGCCAACCTACTGATGGTAATAGAGTCTATGGTTTCTCTAGGTGGTATGTTTTGGTCCTTCAACCATATAGTTAGTCATTGCTTGTGTTGTTTCATGACCCAATCATCTGAATGATCATTTCTCTCTGCCATAATGATAGCCAAGTGTTCATCAATGTACAGTTGCATCGGTTGTGTACTCTGCAAGACACTATAATGCGCCCGACTCACCTCTTTGTAATCATGGTCGATTGACACTTTTCTACCACTGGTGTCCTTCCTAGCTAGCCTACCCTTGTGATGAGAATCAGGTTTATCAATCCCTTTATGTACTTTTAGGTACTCTTGACAGCACTCGACGACTTCTTTAGTACTGTAACCCTCTATCATGGAGCCCTCTGGGTATGCTCGATTATGCACGTATCAACTTAGAATCGACATGAACTGCTCGTAGGACCACATTTCATGCAAGTAGCAAGGGCCTAGCACCTATATCTAATGAACCATGTGAATCATGAGATGTGGCATTATATCAAAAAAGGCAGGAGGTAAACACATCTCTAGTTGATTTTGTGTCTCCACCACAAATTCATGTAGGTCACTCAACTCTTGCTTGCCAATCGTCTTCTATGAGATCTTCAAAAAGAAGTAGCACATGCGGGTGATGGCCATTTTCAAGAACTCTGGCTTTATAGCCCTAATTGCAATAGGTAGAAACACTGTTAGTATCACATGACAATCGTAAGCCTTGCAGTGTGTTATTGACAAATCCTTCATCGACACTAGCTTCTTCATATTCGTTGAAAACCCAGTTGGGACTTTGACCACCCTTAGGAAAGTGTATATAGCTCTCTTCTCTTCTGGTGTTAGGTTGAAGCATGCCATAGGCAGAGTGTATTTTCCATTAGCCTTAGGCACCGGGTGAAGCTGTGGCATCACGTTTAGCTGCACCATGTCTTTTTTTATTTCAGACCATCCTTTGACTTGCTTGTGTCCATCAAGGTAGCAATGAGACTCTCAAAGACATTCTTCTGCATGTGCATAGCATCAATATCATGGGGGACCTCTAAGTTTGGCCAATAAGGCAGATACTGAAAGAAGATCGATTATTTCTTGAAAGGTACGCCTTCGATAGGAGGAGTGCTTCTATTTTTGTTCATCCCATCTGGATTCTTCTTTCCATAGACGACGCGTATGTTTTTCACCATTCTGTACACGTGTTCTCTATTATGACATCTCTCCAGAGCAGGTTCAATCTACAGGGTGTTGTCATAAAATCTAAAGAACAATTTGCTATGATACTTGTGACTTGTCCTTAAGAAGCACCGGTTCCTTAAGTAAACTATCTTCTTGGATGCATCCAGGAACAACCATGTAGTACCATCCAAGCAAACCAAGCATCCCGTCTTCCCTTTGATCTATCCAGACAAAGCAAACAGCGTGGGGTAATCATTGGTAGTAACAAATATTATTGCTCTACATATGAAGTCCTCCTTTCTGAACGCATCGTACATCGGCTCCCTATGCCTCCATAGCCTCTTCGTTTCTTTCATCAAAGGCTCAAGGAACATGTCTATATAAATGACTGGTTGTTCAGGGCTAGAAATAAGAATAGTGAGGAGAAGGTACTTTCTCTTCTGACACAACCACGTTGGGATCTTATCAATGGTCAAGATCACTAGCCAAGTGTTGTGGTCGCTCATCCTCTCATTGAAGGGATTCATTCCATCGGTGCTCAAGCCAAACCGTACATTTCTTGGGTCATCACTGAATTCTTTGTGCTTCTCATCGATCCTTTGCCACTTACTACAATCAGTCGAGTGTGCAATCTTATCATCATCCACCTTGCACTCATCATCCCACTATGTCATGAGTGCGGCTTCTTTAGGATTTAGGAAGATACGTCTCAAGCGGTCGGTCACTGGCAGGTCATACATTATCAAGGCAGGAATTCTTCTCTGCTTTGCATCGTTGCCTAATGGAGTGTCCTCTGGGGGCTAAGATTCTTGTACCACCTTTTTTGTACCCTTCTTATTCCTTTTTCCCCGTGGAAGCTTCATCCCCATCGTAAAGGTCATTATTCTTGTACCGGCTGGCCCCACACTAGGGACATTTATCCAGTGACTTGAACGTTTCGCCACGAAAAAGGATATAGTGGTTGGGGCATGCATGGATTTTTTTCAACCCCTATTGTCAATGGACTTATGACCTTCTTCTCTTGGTATGTGTTGGTGGGAACTGAGTTTGGTTGTGGTAGCACCCATGACAGGAGACACAGTAGATCATTAAAACTACAGTCTGAATAGCCGTACTTAGCCTTCAGGATGAGTAGCTCAAGCACAAAACATAGCAATGTTCAATGCGTCGGACAACCCTTTTCAACACCATACAAAGTCTCCTTCGATGCTTTTATCACTCTTTCCAATTTTTCTAAACCTTTCGGGCTCTTTAGTAAAATCTTTGGTCCAAGGGCTCGAATCATGTCCTCCAAATCATCTTCATCCCCGACACGTGCTCCACCATCATTCACTATAACACAACATTTCTTTGCCAACACTTTTTATAGTGGGCAAAGGGCACCTTTGCCGACAGATAACCTTCCATTAAAGGTTTTGCCGACAGTTTAGAAATAGTTGCGGTAGAAGCAGTCGGCGAAACTTTCGCCGATAGTTACTGGAATCCCCGACACTTTTTGTGTAGCCAAATGGTGCACCTACGCCGACAATTGAAACTTTTACCGACAGTTAACCTATGCCGACAGTTAGAACATTTCCCGACAATATGTGTGTTGATGAAACCATTTCCAAGGTATTTGTGAATCATGCCCTGTCCGACAACTAAACTATTGGCAAAACTCTACTGTAGATATAGATATAAATACAATTTGAATAATTTGATAAATCCACTGTTGTTCATATAGCTAGAAGGCATCACATTGAGCAAATTCGCTTGATTTTATAGAAATAATATATTAGATCTTCCATACATACACCAACTGGATATTATATATATATAGTAGGCCAAGTGATGATTATAGTACATAGAACCATACATATACAGGTCCACAATATAGATTAGTCACAAGCAGACATATATAGACATATACTACAAGTCTTGTACTAACTGATTATGGCTAAAGCTAAGAGATCAATAGATCATGACTTGGACACAAAAGTGGCATTCAACGCTTCCATGTCTATAGTAGGTGCAACCAAAAGAACATAACTGCAATTCATGTCTTTCTGCAGCAATTCTCGGACATTTATTGCCACTCCAAAATACTTAAACACCAACTTGGTGCACATATGGTTGCTGCCACTCCAACTCTCTGATCGAACCTCAAAAGGTTGCCAATCCAAAATACTTGCAACACCACATAGCTTAAGTACCTAACATGAAAAAAGGCAAAATGTCAGTGAAATGTGCTCTATATCATTAACTCTTGCTTTGTTATTGGGTGCAAATATTGAATCAATATTACTGTACAATGGGCAGATATGCTATCAACTATTTGGTGACACAGGCCCATTATAATATTCCATTCAATCTAGTTAGCAATGACGTGCCAACTACAATCACGTGCTATCAACTACTTGGACAGTTGAATTTATCAAGTATGCCCATATACCTAAATTCATAGTAGTATGCGTGCATACCTGTACTATTGTTTTTATTAGGAAGTATGTCCACATACCGATAGGAAATTTATTAGGAAGTATGTCCACATACCGATAAAAAATTTATTAGGAAGTATATACCGGCCTGTACAAATGTTTCTATATACGTACTAGTAGGCAATCTTCTGAATGGAGTATACAATCTTAAATTATCTATACTTTAGAGAGTATGAGTACATACAAGTTTTTGGAAGTACAGACAAGAGGAGGTGGCAGCAGCAGCTGCTGCTAGAATCGGGAGGGGCTTTTGGAAGTACAGACAAGAGGAGGTGGCAGCAGCAGCTGCTGCTAGAATCGGAAGGGGCTCAGGACGAGGACAGAAATTACCTCATTACGTTGCTCCTCTCGAAGGCCCACTCGTCTACTCAGAAAGTCATCATCATCATGTTGTAATCAATATGGTTTTAAGTATTGCATTAACCAGTTAGTTTAAATAATTCTTGAAACTGACAGTAAGGTGATCAATCTTGTTGTAATCATTATTTTCATTACTACATTGGGCAGCAGCAAAAATCATTTAAAGTAATTATAATAACTTAGACCATACAGATAAAAAAGGACGTACCCAGTGCAGAGAGCTCCCGCTCTGTGTGGGGTCTGGGGAAGGGTGTTAGTGGCAAGCCTTACCCTCGCCTGTACAATGCGAGAAGACTGTGACTCGAACCCGGGATATTCCGGTCACAGGCGGTAAGACTCCACCGCTTGCACCAAGCCCACCCTTCAACTTAGACCATACAGATCTGGTACTCATTTCTGATTTCCTATCAGGTGGCTATACAGTGTTTAACCTTGCTTATTTGTATCAGATTGGTCCATTCTCGACCATGCATGAAAAATCACTTCATTCATGAGCAAATAAGTAGAATACTATGGTCATCTCACAATGTCAGCATTCCTCTCTAGACCTGAAAACAATGTGACATAAAACAGGAAATCAATCCCGTTTCATCAGCGGAAGGAAGACTAGAAATACATTTGAGCTACAGTTACATTCCTGTAGACTACCAAGTACATAACAAGTGGTGAATAATTAGAACGCTTTGCGGCAAGTATTAAATGATAATTTCAGGCTTATAAGTTTACATCAGATAGCTGGTAGACATACCAGGACTTCATCATAGAAATTTGAGAATGACTTTGCCAAGTCCTGTATACTGCTCGGTGTAGCATTATTAACTCCCCCCCCCCCCCCCCCCCCCTAAAACATATTCTGTAGCAAATGACTGTCGATTAAAATGGACTAAGACCCAAGTTCAAAGAACAGTAGACAATCATGTTAGCCTTCATATGAGCCCAAAGTAAAATCTTAATTGCACATTCAGTAAGAGTATGAAACATCAAAAGGAAAATATCACATAACAAAATTATAGCCGCATAAGGAAATAGCAAGCAGACAATGTTGTACTTGCAATAGAAAACCATAATTTAAATTCTTAACATTAAAGGTGAAGTACAATTCTTCACGTCAAAGAAGTTTCTAGAGTCACTGCTATATCCTAAAGTCAAGTGCAAATGTTATTATGACATTGTACAATATTACACAGAAAGAGCAAGGGGTCATACGAACATCTCATTAGCTAACTCACAATCAATAGTCTCCAATATTTCATTGCACAAACTAAACTAAGGGCAGAGAGGTACCATTTGAGCATGAGCTAATTTCTTCAATAGCACCACATAACCATCAAGTAAGCACTCTGCAGAACTAAGCCATAGCCACACTTCCTGTAGAAAAGAAAGAACAAGCAATTAAAAATCACAGACAAAGATAATTTTATTGTGAGGTTTTTAATTGCTTGTCACAATGTAACACCAAAACTGCTATCAGGATTAATCGAAAACATCACAATACACATCAGCAGGCTCATTTGCACAACGGCTCGCAGCATTGCCAGCTACAGCATCACCGAGAGTAAGAGAACAGATATCATCGTTGAGTGTTAGTCCATTAGACCGCACAAATACCTGATCATCCCTGCAGCCAAAATGCAGCATGCTGTCTTCGAGCATCGTCAGAATTGGGATTGCGACACCAACCTTCACTGCTGCCACGGCTGCTGAGGCCAGTGCGTCGATCAAACCCCTCGCAAATGCGGCATCCCCTTTCCTCACCAGTGAGTCACCACAGGGAAGATCACGAGACAGCCCCAGCTTCGTCCGCAAGAAGGCGACACGAGCGGACGAGTCAATCCCCCCACCCCCACCCCCACCCGACCCCACCCCTCGCACCCCTCTAGCTCCCCTACCTCGCCGCCGCCAAAGCAGACCGTCGAACGTCTGCACGGCTGCCGGGAAGGCGGCGGTGGGGCCTTCTCCTCTAGGTCGAGGGAGGCATGGCTGGATCTAGCCCAGGCAGCCGCACACGCAGCTCCAGCAGTGAACGCATGGTGGCATGTGTTGGCTGCAGCGTCCGGCGAGGTAGGCGCGGCCAGATCTAGCGCACAGGCGAGCTCCACACATGTGGCGCCCCTGGCCACCTGCCCTAGCGGCGGACGGTGTGTGTGGTGGCCCTTTGGCACGGGGGATGTTGGAGGCGGCGGCGGCGTTAGGAGCGGCGGCGGCGTTGGGGGCATCAGCATGGGGGCGGCGGACACTTTGGGGCAGCGGGATTTTTTTCTTTTCTTTTTTGGGTGTGCGATGGCCCAAGCGAGAGATCGGAATAGTGTGCTACGGGTCGGAGAGTCTTTGCTTTGGCTTCTCAGCTACCGGCCCATGCGGAGTACTCCTTGGCCCACACCTGGACAGTAGCCCTGTATATGCTACGCCGACACTTACTAAGCCTAGAATTTTTTGCCGACACATTTCTTGCCAGTTGATAAACGCCGACAGTTAACTTGTAGTCTTGCGTTCTTATTGCCAATAGATAATTTGATGTCAAAAAGATATACATTTGCCTACACATAATGGGTAGTCAAAACCTGACTTTTGCCAACACATAATTGTAGCCAAATGTGTGTCATGGTGTAGTGATTATTGGCACCACCTTCGTCGTTACTATTCCAACCACCAGCATCACCACCTTGTTCATTGCCAAACTCGGGATCTATTCTTGCATCAAGCTCTGCTGAATATTGGGACATGGATTCTAGAGTTTCGTCGTCGTGTTCCACCTCATCCTTGTCGTTAACAATAACTGTTTCACCATGATGAATCAACACTGTGTAGTCCTCAACAAATCCTCGCAAAATCAAATGTGATCTGATGATAGTCACATCTGTCCATGTCATACGGTTCTTGCAATCTTTACATGGATAAATAATTATATCCTTATTCTCTGTCAACGTCGTTGCATGCTTCTTTGCGGCTTCAATTATCCACCTCTTCACGGAAACCTGCCTTGAACCTTAACGAACCATACATTCAAGAGTTCATGTACTCCGTCTTCTACAACAACAACAAAACAAACATTAAATGACTATTTATTCAGATATATATAAATGAATCAAATTAGTAATTACTTGAGAATAATTGTATATACTTCAGATATATATGAATATAAATCAAATATAATTACATGAAGCATACAAACACACCATGGTAGAGGAAAATTAATTAATGGCCCATTTATCCATAAATAATTAAAATACATATTTGTTGATTACAATAAACAATTTCAAAGACAACAATTAGCAATAATTATATTTTACCCAATATCTTTCATGCAAACCCTAGTCCAATTTTATCAAACATAAATTTACAAAAACAAAATTAATAAAAAAATCAAACCCTAAATCTAAATCTACATGCACATGAAACATCCATAAAACTAACTAATTGTTCACTAAAATCAAAAAACATAAATCAGATAAGGGTATGATCTTGTTCCCCTACCTAATTTACCCTAGTACATTCAAAACTTGGATCTAATTTGCTTCATAAGCAGCTCAAGCACGATAGAAGAGAGAGAAAAGCAAAACTCTAATTACTCACTAACCAACCATTAAAACTTCAAAAAAAAAAGTGGAATAGCATTTCTTACCTTCTACGACCTCTCCACCAAAGGATTTGAAATAAAAACCTTCCCCCTTAGTAGAGTAATTTTTTGGAGGTGTCCAAGGTCTCACTACCTTTTTCACGGGTTGAAGTGAGTGACCCAAGAAGGAAGAAGGAGGGTTATAGCCATTTATACAAGGGACATTTGTAGGGGCGGCTGGTGATTGAGCCGCCCCTATAAATCTAACGGTAGGGACGACTGGTGAGTGAGCCGCCAGTCGCCCCTACTATTAGATTTGTAGGGGCGGCTGGAATCATAGGATCTGAGCTCACCCACTGTAGGGGCGGTTGGTAGTGGAGCCGCCCCTAAAAAAACTCTCATTGCTAAAAATCATTTTTGTAGTAGTGCAGGGAGAAAGATGCATGCACTGACTGACCGTGACTGCATGTGTGTTCATGTATGTACGTATTCCAATTCTGATTAGATAGATGTATATGTTTCAATCCATATACTACAACGTACTATTGGTTGCTCTCCACGCCTGGATTGGCTTCGATTCCAATATATATGTACGACTTGCTCGAACTTCACAATTATATCCCAGCTCCGGGGCCAATATAACATCTTCATCAAACCAGCCTATGTGTAATCCGTCAATCACTTAAACCTAAGAATTTTGAAGCATTTATATATCAGCTTTTTTGTGGTTTTCAGCAATATTATTTACTGTTTATTTAGTTATGTGCGAGCGATGTGCTCTTGTTTCTTCTGAAAACACAGCATAGAGGAACAAGACTTAGATACGTTATTTTTCTCATGCTCATGTTGCACAATTCAATGAACTGATATGAGAGCCGATCTTTCAGACCTAACTTATGATACTAAATTTTGGCCCTACTCTTCGTTAAATCCTGGGTCCGCCACTGCTATAAATGGTCAGGCAAGTTGTATCGTGTGTCATCGAACGAGCTAGTATAACGCTTAATACTTTTGTGATTTGTGAGTACAATGCTCTATTGGAATCGTTCGGCTGCACTTATCTGCAGCGCTATAGCTTGTAGGCTGTAGCGGCGGCTGCTGCACTGAATAAGAGAAAAAAATACTGTAATAATAATGGCAGCTCCAGTGCTAACATCGAACCGAGGCCTTGTTTAGATGCCAAAAAATTTGGTAAAATGCTACTGTAGCGGTTTCGTTGTTATTTGGCAATTAGTGTCCAATCATAGTCTAATTAGGCTTAAAAGATTCGTCTCGTGGATTTCGTCTAAACTATGTAATTAATTTTATTTTTTATTTATATTTAATGCTTTATGCATGCGTTCAAAGATTCGATGTGACGGGAAATCTTGAAAAATTTTGCAAAATTTTTTGCAACTAAACTGGACCCGAGTCTCACGGCTGGTCTAGTCAATCGATATTGCGTACGGTTCGTCCTCTCTGTTGTGAGCGTCGATTAGTGGATCCATGATACAATTAAAAATTGTACGTTTGCCTGTGCAGGTAAGCCACGAGCTGTGTTTCAAGCTTTATTCCCCACGGCCACGGTTCAAACCTGAAACAAGATCCGATTTTTCTCTCATCTCCCTCGCTTCGATCTGCAGTGCTCTTGGTTTGTTGATCGAACGTCCAGCAAGAACCACGGCTCGGTTTGCAGAAATACTGGAGCTGCTCTAACTCGTAAAAACAGTCAGCTGTAGCTGTGGAGCTGCATATAAGTGCAGTCGAACATGTCTAGATTTCCATTCAATATACTGGGTTTTTTTTCGAGAACGTGCGACGGGATAGAACATGAACAAAGACACCGCCAGACGGTGGAACGCACGCCGTTGTATCCAAAACACCAATATAGGGAAGGCAGGATTTGGAGCGCACAGCCAACGCCAGATTTCTGGTTCATATAAACGGCATCACAGTCAAGTTTTGAACTGGTAGCAGTGATACTCGCCAACAACAATAGTCGGTAGTCCAATATCTTCAGAGAAAGAAAAAAAAAATGGGATACTGGCGACTCGTCACGGGTATTACATGAATTATATTCTATACATACAAAATAAATTAAGCTAGTACTGTTGAAGTATTCATAAAAAACAGAACTTTCTGAATTTTTAATGAAACCCATATAATATAGAGACGGTTATATTTAATTTATTTTCAAAACCAAAACTTTGACAAAAGTGAACACATTTGCCATGTGTGATTGCTTGTGAATGTTCATAAAATCCAAAAGGGGAGAAAAAGAAATAGTCTAAGCGTCTAACCCAACTATATCTAAAAGAAATAGTCTAATCCAAAGGGAGAGAAAAAGAAATAGTCTGACCAAACTCTAGGTTGTGGCTCTGTCCCCCCTGGATCGCCGGGGATTGGGCCTAGAAGGCACGCATTTTTTCTGGCTTGCGATGAATCCATATGAGTACCGGGGCTGGACGGGTAAGCAGAATCACGGGCTTTACTCTACTCTTGGATTAGACGGTGATCTTGGCTAGGGTTGTGCTATCCAAAGGAGCCTTGAGCGATTTTGATGGTGGTTTTTTTTGCTAACGTGGTGCTACATCATTGTATATTACCTTAGACGATACATGAGTTCTTTGCTAATAACAAGGTACTTGAGCCTATTTACACACTGGTTTGCAATGGAAAGATCAACTCATACGATTGTTTGATGGTGTCGTCATCCTTTTACTATTTAGCACCCGTGTCTAAGCATCTAGCATTTGACATGCAACTAGTAGGTACTTGAGCAAATTAACATAAGAAAGACGAACTCTCTGTTTATGGTGTTGTGCATAAACTATTTGATAATCCTTGATGTTGTTAGATTTTACCTATGGTTGCTTACATTTGTGCCCATTGTTCGTTTAGTTAAACTCTATTTACACTACCAAAATGGTGAAATTCTCCTAGTATTTTAAGTAGTAATAAAACACTATCACTAGTCATAGATTTAGCATGTTTACTTGCATTTGGAATAAACAGTGAGTCTTAAAACATCTACTAGTACGGGATTAATAGATAGAGTGAGTGAGAGAGGGGTGAAGTAGGTGCAAACCATCGGCCGCCTTCACAGAAGACGCGCTGTCCATCACAGTGCTCGGTGGAGACTCGGTGGAGGCACGGCGGTCAAAGGCGGCGGTGCAGTAGTGGCGTTGTCCGCGGTCGTAGGTGCGGTCCAGTGGCGGCGGCGTGCACCCCCTCTTAGATCGGATTAGGGTTATGTCGATGGGGCGACTGTAGCTCGTTCAACCTTGTGGAAAGAGCCGTCGGCCCCCACCTCTGTTTTTATAGCACAGTGTGACGGGGGCCTACTAACCATGTAGGGTTGGGCGCCCCCAATCAGGACGCGGATCCAAAGGCCCAATTGGTCGTTGGATAGAGATCATGTAACATTCTCCCTCTTGATCTTACCTTATGACTTAAACTCAACTTACTTACTTTATCTTGTTTCCATTCCATCACAGATCAGTGCATAGAGCGCGCCTCATCGCCATGGTCAGTTGTCATTAGATTAAACAGCTACAATGCACTTCTCTGTTTTGAAACAGATTCTCAACTAGGCCCTTATTATCTAGGAATCATAGGCTTTCTCTTAAACCCATGCCAGCTAAGTGTTCTCTGAACACGCTAGGTGGTAAGCCTTTTGTAAGCGAATCCGTGAGCATCTTTTCTGTTCTTATATGCTCAAGACTAATTATATGATCCCGGACTTTATCTTTCACAACATAATACTTTATGTCAATGTGTTTGGCAGCACCACTTGACTTATTGTTGTGAGCATAACATACTGCTGGATTATTATCGTAGTATAACTTGAGTGGTTTATGTAGGTCATCTACCACTTTCAACCCGGGCATGAATTTCTTTAGCCAATTCACCTGCACTGTGGCCTCATAACATACTACAAACTCGGCATGCATTGTGGACGATGTAGTGACAGTTTGCTTTGAGCTTTTCCACGATATAGCTCTTCCTGCGAGAGTGAATATGTATCCTGACGTGGACTTTCTTTCATCTCCCGCATAATCAGAATCTGTATACCCCTCTATGTGTAGGGAATCAGATCTTCTGTACGTTAGCATGAGACCCTGCATACCTTGCAGGTAACACAAAACTTTCTTTACTAATTTCTAGTGTTCTATTCATGGATTACTTTGATATCTGTCAAGCAACACGGTAACAAATGCTAAGTCAGGGTGAGTACACACTTGGGCATACTGTAAACTTTCGACAGCTAAACTATATGGAACCGCTTTCATTTGATCGATCTCATATTAGTTCCTGGGACATTGACATTCCCCATATCTGTCGCCCTTGACTATGGGAGCAGGTGAGGACTTACAATTTTGCATACTGTATTTCTTTAGAACTTTTTCTAAGTATGCGTTTTGTGATAATCCTAAAACCCCCTTTTCTCTATCTCGGCGAATCTCTATTCCTAGGACGAACGAAGCTTCACCGAGATCCTTCATATCAAACTTTGAGGATAAGAACTTCTTTGTTTCTAGTAGTAGATTAACATCACTGCTAGCGAGTAAGATGTCATCCACATACAAGACTAGGAAAATGTATTTCCCATTCTTGAACTTTGCATAAACACAATTGTCCTCTACATTTTCTTGAAACCCAAACTTTCTTATTGTACTATCAAACTTCAAATGCCACTGTCTTGAAGCTTGTTTTAATCCATAAATGAATTTCTTCAAGCGGCATCCCATACGTTCTTTTCCTTCCACAACAAAACCTTTCAGTTGTGCCATGTAAACATTTTCCTCCAGATCCCCATTTAGCAATGTCGTCTTTACATCCATCTGATGTAATTCTAAGTCATAATGTGCTACAAGCACCATTATGATTCTAAAAGAATCCTTACATGACACTGGAGAAAATGTCTCATTGTAATCTATGCCTTCTCTTTGCGTGAAACCTTTTGCCACAAGTTGAGCTTTAAACCTTTCTATATTCCCTTTGGAGTCATGTTTAGTTTTGTAGACCCATTTACAGCCTACTATCTTGGCTCCTTTAGGAATTGTTTCTAAGTTCCAAACACCGTTGGTTTTCATTGATTTCATTTCATCTTCCATGGCTTCGAGCCACTTGGATGAGTGAGTGCTTCTCATGGATTCTTCAAATGAGGTGGGATCACCCTCCATTTGAAATTCCTCACTTTCATAAACTTCATAATCACCAGGAATGGCTGATCTCCTAACTTTTTGAGACCTTCTAGGGACCTCGTTAGATGACGCTTGTTCTATATGAGGCTATTGTTGCTCTTCCTCATGTGTGACAACGGGTTCTAGGGGATCCTGAAGGGCAGGTTCCTCATGTTCATTCATTGTTGCCACAAGAGAACTAACAACAGGTGTTGTTACTACAATGTCTTGCACTGTTGGTATAGCTACAACAGGTAGCGTGAAGAATGGCTCCTAAACCATAGGAGTGGGCACGTATACTCGCTTCTCTTCAAAACTAATTTCTCGCGCTACCATGCTCCCCCTGATCATATCATCCTCCAAGAAGACAGCATGTCTTGTTTCTACAAACTTTGTTTGTCTGTCAGGACAATAGAAGAGATAACCTTTTGACTTTTCTAGATAGCCAATGAAATGGCAACTGACTGTCTTGGAGTCTAGCTTCCCAATGTTTGGGTTAGATACTTTTGCCTCGACTAGACAACCCCACACACGTAAATAGTTAAGTGAGGGTTCCTTAGCTGTCCACAACTCATATGGTGTTTTGGGCACCGACTTACTTGGTACTCGGTTAAGAATATGAATGGCGGTTTTCAACGCCTCCATCCATAAACTTATCGGTAAGGTAGAGTAATTTATCATGCTTCTCACCATATTCATTAAGGTACGGTTGCGTCTTTCAGCTAGTCCATTCTGCTGAGGCTCGCCCGATGTAGAATATTGGGCTACTATGCTGTGGGGGTATTAACCCCTACACCCTTACGGCTAGGCCTAGGCTAGCCCAGACCAGAGGGCCTGGCCCGTTAGAAGCCGACGCGCGGTGCAGCCAATCTGTTCGGAGTCCCGCGCAAGGAATCAAGGCAGATTTGGAGATCAAGTAAGATCCTGGTCGGTTAGAATAGGAATCCTTATCCGGCCACCTATGGCAATTATAACTAGTTAGGATTAGTTTCCAGATCTGTAACCCTGCCCCCGGATTATATAAGGCGGGCAGGGGACCCCTCTAAGAAACATCTCTCATTGACATACATCAATACAATCAGACGCAGGACGTAGGTATTACACCTTTACGGCAGTCGAACCTAGATAAAATCTTGTGTCTGTCTTGCGTCACCATCTTGTTTGTAGCTTGCGCATCTGTCTACCAATAATCTACTACCTTGGGCATACCCCTAGGTAGACTGCTGACCATATTTCATCGACAGTGGCACGCCAGGTAGGGGGTATGCGTACTGCTCTCCAGGCGAACAAGATGGTCATCATCCCCAGTTCCATGGCTACGCCGAACGGCCTCACGTTCACCATCGACCAGATCACCTAGACCACTGGCTCCGACGACTTCATCGTCATGACCCCGGAGGAGGTGCGGGTTCAATCTGCGCCAACTACTGCTTCACCTGCATCGGCTACGGCTCCAACCATGGTGGATCTAGCTCCGACCACGTCGGCATCGTCTTCAGCCACGCCGACAACCCATTGTCCGCTTCCTCGCTACAAAAGGAGGCAGATCGACAACACTGACCTGCTCGACTCCATCGATCGGGTCGGCACCAAACTTGCTGAAACCCTGGCTCTGGTAATTTCGATTCAAAGTCAACCTAATAAGAAGGTAACTACGACCCACAACAGATCTACTTAACCAGCTTGGGCCAGTTGTCCTGCACGACTCGATACGGATCTCGTGGTCACATCTACTCCTGAAGGGCGCTCCGTTCATCGCCGACCAGCCCCCGCAACGGGTCTCCGGCTCTCCTAGTGCGAAGCCTTGATGGAGAATTACCAGGCTTAGCCCTATGGCCTACGAAACACTGCCTCCAACTATGCGTACAATATATAATACTGCTCGGATCTGTGTTTTATACATCGACCTCGGCCAAAGCCACGCAACTTCGTCAACATGGTTCGGATTGAGGAGTATCACGAAGGATCGGTCCACACAGTTCAAGAGGGTGGCTCAAGCTCCTCGTCCGGCATCGCATCTAATGCCTCTGCCCACACCGAGCTCTAGCATCGTGATGATGAGGCGTTGAATATGATCTGGATATCCCAGACCACTCCCCGGGGTTCCCATGATTCCCATCTTTCCCACCAAGGCGAGGAGACTTGATCAATGTTGTCAGTAATGACGAACCACCGGCTGTCGGCGAAACAGAACAAGAAAGGCTAGCACGTGAAGCACGCAATATTGACCGGTTTAATCGCCGACAAATCGAAACCGAGGTAGAAGAGGAGGCCCGACGCATAAGGGTCCAGCCACGCGATCTTAACAATGCCTTTGATAGGGTGGGGGACAAGCAGGTCTTCAGGACTCCAAGCGCCAACGTAGCTATTGCTATGGCGACAATGCAACGACTACCCAACACCTCGGAAACACAGGCAGTTCGTGATGATATACAAGCTTACCTGACGGCTGCTATGGCCCAGACCGAGAGATTGTAAATCAAGCCCGGGCTCCATCTGTCTCAGTCGAATCAAGCCACAGCCGTAAGTACTCAAGTCGCTCACAACCACCCAACCAACGTGGTTCACGCAACAACGACCCATCAGACAATCGTCAAGGCGGAAATGGTGGCCATGATGGTGGTCGGGATGACAACCGCCATTGGGACGACAACCATCGTGACTTCCGGGATGACAACTGCCGAGACAACCGTGATAATCACCGTGATAACCACGGTCACAGGGTTAATCAGGGTGGCAACCGAGATCGCCATGATGGCAATAACGATCTCCGCCATTACCTCGGAGAACGCGATCTGCGCGATCGCATCAACCAAAGAGCCAACGATCGTGCATCCCACGAAAGCTATCACCGTATGGAATATGATACTGCCCACGGCCCTCTGGGTTTGAAGCAGTTTACTCTGCATCTTCGCCAAGTCATATGGCCCAAGAACTTCAAGCTTGAAAAACTTCAGAAGTACGACGGCAAGGAGAACCCTGAATTATGGGTCATGCTCTACGAAACCACATGTAGATCAGCCATGGCTGACGAGCACGTCATGTCTAACTACTTCCCAGTCGCTGTTGGCCATGCAGGTCACCAATGGCTGGTCAGCTTGCCGGCGAACTACTTTGATTCTTGGTAAGAGCTCAAGCAAGCTTTCATCGGCAACTTCATTGCCACTTGCGAGCAACCCGGCAACAAATATGATCTGTAGCGGATTCAATACCGGAAAGATGAGCCACTATGAGAGTACGTTCGACGTTTCTCAGAGATGCGCATCAAGGTCCCGTCAATCTCTGACAACGAGGCAATCGAGGCTTTCATCACTGGTCTCCGCTTCCACGATGCCCTATGGGACAAGCTCCTCCGTAAGAGACCTGAATCAGTCATAGCGCTCCTAGCCACTGCCAAGAAATATGCGGATGCCGATGACGCTAAAAAGATAATCATCGAAGAAGCAGCAAGGGTTCCACGCTCCGACCACCCCCCACACCATGACGACTACCGTGGCAACCGTGGTCGGAACGACAATTTTGATCACCGCAACCAGTGCAATGACCCCCGTGACCACCGTGACCAGTGTAATCAGTGGCGTAACCGCCGTGACAATTACAGGGGCAAGCGTGCTCGGGAAGACGACGGCGAGGTCAACACTGTCAAGAAAGGTGGCGGACATCGCAACTACGAAGAAGACTACGCCAAAGCATTGAAAGGACCCTGCTAGCTCCACCCCAAGTCAAACCATACCATGGAGAATTGACGCGTTCTCAAGTCTATGTACATGCGGCAACAGGCTCCGGATACGTCCGACAAGCCTAACGACGTAGGGGAACAGTGCAACGAGGACAACAATGATGAAGACGCAGATCCCCGTCACAAATACGTCAAGCCAACCGATCGCGTCCACACCATCATTGGAGGCAAAGTGTCCATCGAGACCAAATGAGAACGCAAGCTGCTCGCCCACGCCTGCTTGAATGTGGCCAACACCGACAACCTCATCGCTGATCCACGGCTCCCTCCTTGGTCTCACCGCAAGATCTCCTTCAACAAAAAGGACCAATGGGCCATAATACCTGAGCCAGGATGTTTTCCTTTGGTCCTTGATCCTTGTATCAACAGGGTCCAGTTCGATAGAGTGCTGATTGATGGCGGCAGCTCCATTGATATACTGTTCAAGAACAGTTTGCCAGCTCTGAAGATAACCCCGGCTGATCTCAAGCCATATGAGGCACAGTTCTAGGATGTTCTCCCCGGATAGAGCTCTACTCCTCTCGGGTAGATCACGCTACCTATGCAATTTGGTGCCCTAGACCACTTCCGCACCGACTATGTCAACTTCGTGGTCGCCGACTTCGAAGGCACCTACCATGCTATCCTTGGTCAACTAGCGCTCACCAAGTTCATGGCCATACCTCACTACAGGTATTTGGTGCTCAAGATGCCTACTGAGAAGGGGGTTTTAACTCTCAAGGGCAACGTGTATGCAGCTTACACCTACGAGGATGATAGCTTCAAAATAGCAGAGGCTCACGACCTCTCTATTCGCATGGCCAAGATCATGCTCGACGCCAAGAAGACCCCAGCCGACCACCTGGAGATCCTAGAGCTCGAGGCCCCATGCAAGAACGTCAAGTCCAAAGAGCACAAAACGATCCAGCTGGTCGACGGTGATCCTAGCAAAACGGCCCTTATCAGGGCCAACCTAGATCCTAAATAGGAAGATGCGCTCGTTAGGTTCTTGAGGAGCAACGTGAGCGTGTTCGCATGAAAACCTGCTGACATGCCTGGTGTACCTGGGAACTTGATCGAGCACTCCTTAAATGTCGACGGCAAGGCCAAACCTATCAAGCAGAAGCTACGACGGTTCGCTCGCGACAAAAAGGAGGCGGTTAGGGTAGAAGTTATATGGCTTTTGGCAGCCAGATTTATTAAAGAAGTGTATCATCCAGAGTGGTTAGCCAACCTGGTTCTTGTATGCAAAAAAGAATAATGAATGGAGAATGTGCGTTGATTACACTGATCTCAACAAACACTGCCCTAAAGACCCCTTCGGCTTACCTCACATAGATGAGGTCGTAGATTCAACGGCCGGTTGCAAGCTGCTTTCCTTTCTCGATTGCTACTCTAGTTATCACCAGATCGCTCTCAAAAAGGATGACCAGATCAAGACATCGTTCATCACGCCTTTCGGCGCTTACTGCTACACAACCATGTCATTCGGGCTCAAGAACGTCGGGGCTACCTACCAACGTGCCATACAGGCCTGCCTCAAAGACAAGATAAAAGACGACCTTGTCGAGGCTTATGTTGATGGCGTAGTTGTCAAAACCAAGGAAGCATGTACCCTTGTTGACAACCTCGAACGCACCTTTGCAGCCCTTAATACATTCCAATGGAAATTAAACCCAAAGAAGTGCATCTTTGGTGTTCCTTCTGGTATACTACTTGGCAACGTCGTCAGTCACGACGGCATACGCCCTAACCCAGAGAAAGTCAAAGCTGTTTTGGACATGAAGCCACCCAAAAAGGTGAAGGATGTTCAAAAGCTTACCGGATGCATGGCCGTTCTCAGTCGTTTCATATCAAGATTAGGTGAAAAAGGATTACCGTTTTTTAAACTCCTCAAAGCATCCGAGAAGTTTGAGTGGTCGGAGGAAGCAGACGCTGCCTTCACACAGCTGAAACAATACCTTACGTCACCTCTGGTCCTCACTGCTCCTAGAGAAGACAAAACCCTCCTGCTTTACATTGCGGCAACTAATCGGGTGGTCTCCACTGCCATGGTGGTTGAGAGCGACGAGCCTGGCCATGTCTACAAGGTACAGTGACCAATCTATTTTATCAGTGAGGCACTCAATGAATCCAAGACTAGGTACCCACAGATTCAAAAATTGATCTACGCCATACTGATAACATCCCGAAAGTTTAAACATTACTTCGACAGATACCATGTGGTGGTCATGACTGAGTACCCTCTAGGAGACATCATTCGCAACAAGGATGTGAACGGGCGCATCGTCAAATGGGCAATGGAGTTATGCCCTTTCTCCTTGGAATTTGCAAGCCGTACTACAATCAAGTCTCAAGCACTTGTCGATTTCATCATTGAGTGGACAGACTTAAGCACACCTTCCTCTCAGGGGCCCAATGAGTATTGTAAGATGTACTTCGACAGCTCTCTCAACATTGACGGTGTAGGAGTAGGAGTCCTTTTCGTATCACCATCCAAGGAGCAGCTCCGATACATCCTTGAGATTTATTTCCCGACGTCTAATAACGCCGCCGAGTACGAAGCATGCCTGCATGGTCTGTGCATCGCGGTCGAGCTTAGTGTCAAACGTCTCTATGTCTATGGGGACTCAGCTCTAGTTATCAATCAACTCAACAAGGACTGGGATACGACTAGCAAAAAGATGGATGCATACTGCAAATCGATCAGAAAGCTGGAAGGCAAGTTCTATGGCATTGAGTACACACATGTGGTCCGGGACAAAAATCAAGTAGCAGATGCGCTGTCAAAGTTAGGATCATCCCGAGCTCAAGTCCCACATGGCATATTTGTTTAAGACCTGCTCACGCCTTCCATTGAAGAGGAAGATCCCATGGCCGATAAGCCTCTAGGACAGCTTTTGGTGGCTACGGTTCTAGCGTCAAACACCATCGAACCACCTCCGACCACTAAGAAGCCCGACTGGAGAGTACCTTTCATCAAGTACCTAACGGATGGTAGCGATTACACAGATTGGACAGAAAATGAATGCCTAATGCATCGTAGTAAGCAGTATCTGCTCGTCGATGGCAAATTGTGGCGCAAGAACGCAAAGGAGGGAATCTTGATGAAGTGTATAACCCAGGAGGATGGCGAACATCTCCTGGACCAAATCCACTCTGGCTCCTACGGCAACCACGCAGCCTTAAGAACGCTGGTTGGCAAGGCCTTCCGAGCAGGGTTTTATTGGCCGTTAGTTGTAGCCGATGCAGAGAAGCTAGTCCGCTATTATGAGGGTTGTCAGTTCTTCGCCAAGAGAATCCACGTACCAGCACATGAGATTTAGACAATACCAGCCTCTTGGCCCTTCACATGCTAGGGACTAGATATGATCAGGCCCTTCAAGCTGGCTCCTAGGAAATTTACATGTGTCTTTGTGCTGATCGACAAATTTTCTAAGTGGATAGAGTACATGCCTCTGGTATAGGCATCTTCAGAAAAAGCCGTCACATTCATCGACCAGGTCATCCACCGCTTCGGCATACCCAACAGCACCATCACTGATCTAGGTACTCAGTTCACCGGGAATGCTTTTTGGGACTTTTGCGATGAAAGGAGCATAGTAGTAAAATACATCTCGATGGCGCACCCTAGAGCTAATGGACAGGTTGAGCGGGCAAATGGTATGATCTTGGACGCACTTAAGACGAGGATGTACAGAGAAAACGACAAAGCTCCTGGAAGATGGCTCAAAGAGTTACTAGCCGTGGTCTGGGGCCTCAGAACCCAGCCCAGTCGCAATACTGGCATATCACCATACTTTATGTTTTACGGTGCTGAGGTAGTGCTCCCAGCAGATATAGCCTTTAGATCAGCATGGGTAGAGAACTTAGATGAAGACAAGACCAATGAAGTGCGGGAGCTAGAAGTGAATAGTGCAGAAGAGAAGCGGCTCAATTCTTGCGTACGTACAGCCAAATACCTTGCTATTTTGCATAGGTACTACAACAAGAACGTTAAGGAGCGGTCCTTCATGGTCGGTGACCTAGTCCTAAAGTGGAAGACGAATCAGGCTGGTGTCCACAAACTCGCAACTCCATGGGAAGGGCCCTTCATGATCAAGGAGGTTACACGACCAATGTCTTACAGGTTAGCTCACCTGGACGGTACAGACGTACCCAATTCATGGCACATCGACAAGCTTAGGCATTTCTATGCTTAACTACTAAGATATGTACTCCCCTTGTACTTTCGATTTAATTCAAAAATGCCATTATGATTTATCCGACCACTCTAATGTGTCACTTCGAAGTCTATTGTTATTCTAACTCAACCAGTCAAAACCGACCACCATCCCTTCCCAGGTTTTCGGAGCAGGCCCTGTCTCTGGTTCCTCCCAACGCGTGCATGGGATCTGCTCTCTACGCTATGGGTGATCGGCAGGTCCCCTCTGGTTTGACTTGTGTGCGTCTATGTGTGCACAGGCTACGCACCTCACACTCCGACCACAGGACAAACCAAGGCCATACAAACCTTTCAGGATGACGTGTCGACTAAACTGGTACAACTAAATGGAACGCTAGCATGTTCTCACTTAGTTACACCAACACGAGACCAAGCTTAAATATGTTTTCTACAAAACAAACAAGCTTATGCAGATATATAGTTACGTTATTACAAGCTTGCCTGAAAAGGTCCAAGTTTACAATAACACAACTACATCTTCTCCTATAGCTATAGCCTATACTACTGGCTAGTCGGGTCACGCGGCACCTGCTGCTCGCTGGGCCTGACATCGTGCTCGAGTCTCGGGGACTCTTGTACTAGTCGAGCTGAAGAAGGTGGCCCCGCCGATGCCTGGCTGGTCGAGACCGTAGGCTTCGCCGGTTGGCTTAAAAATGACAGCCCTTCCAGCTGACTTATCGATGGCGTACCCTGTACAGGTGCTATCCCGCTTCCACACAGGTTAATGTCGCTAATTATTTTTGTCGACAAGTCCAGTTGAGTCATCCGAAGCTCCTCAGCCTTGTCTGGATCTACCTCCTTCGGGTATCTAGCTTCCAGGCGCTTGAGGTCGATCAAGGGGTAGTGAGCATGTACCATGCTTAGCACATGTGCGCCTGTGTACTCACCTGCCTCCTTCATGAACTTCTGGAACCATCCCCATGCCTTTCGGCATCTATCGACCAGTCCGAGCTGCGGCGTCCTGGGCACGTCCTCTGTAAGCGCTGGATCGATAAGGTTGAGCATCGGCAAAATGCCCGTTGCCACTTTCTGGCACCGGTTCTTCCATGTGTCCCAATCCTTGGTGATCTCTTGGCACTACGCCTTCCAGCCATCGTGATCTTTTATCACAACCTCCAGATGCTTCTTAGCATTAACTTTCACAACTGCAAACCGCACAAGCTATTACAACGTCATACCACGACAAGATAAGGTAGGAAACAAAAGTGAGCAAAGGGGTTTGGAAAACTTACTTTTCAGTTCCTCTTTCATCTTGGCCGTGTGGTCTCGAAGCTGCGACTGGTCATGCGCCAATTTTCTATTGTCCTCCTTTAGGCGATCATGCTCTACGACCACACGACTGGTCTCCTCTCGGAGATAGACCACTTCGGCTTCTAAGCCTGCACTACAGCTGTTACTACTAACAACGCAACAACACTTGTCATGCACTCGTTGTGATAAAGTGACTACTTACTTGTTCTTTCCCGCTCTTTGTTACTGAGCTAGGTGACTAGGCTCTTCTTTTGGGACTCTTGCTCTGTCCTCTCATGGTTGGCGGCTTCAAGTAGGTGGCGCAAGCATTCCACTTCCACCATTAGCTCTTTATTGCTTGCTGTGATCCCCTCGATCTGGTCGAAGCACTTCTTACGGTACCTTGCAGTCTTCATTAAGTCCTGTGTGCAAAAAGCTAAGTAAGAAAGTTTGACTAGACAACAAGATCAAGTGGCGAAGCAAAGCATACCTAGACCTCCGTCACTAGTCGTTTCGCCGCTCGTTCAACTTTTTTGGTGTCTTCGACCTCCGGGATTTCCTTGTGAACGACCCATTGGTCGTTCCGCCAACATGACACATACACGTGTTGTCGCTTGTCCTATGGATGGCCCAGGACCTCCTCCACTTCGTCCTCTTCAGGCACATCTTCGGGTGTCGGTGCCGATCGGGCGTTCGCAGCTTCCGTGATCACCAAAGCCTTCCCACGGTCTTCAGTGTCAGTGAATGTGGGCTATGCCCTCACCTCCAGTTGTCGCTCCTCGGTTTGCTCCGTCACCCTTGATGTTGAAGTATTGCCCTCAGCAGGCCGAGTGCTCGGAGCACTCATGCCCGGTTCAATCAGTACCTCGACCACCTGTTCGGGGACTGTTGTATGACTGCTCCCTTACTGAGGTAACGATGGATCCTCTGATATAGCTTCCTCAGTGACCGGCTGCTGCGTAGTCTATTCTGAATTTATTGGCGGAGCCACAAAACTTCCAGCCAGCTGGTCTGGATTTTCGGTGGACGCCGACCTAGTACATACGAGATAAGTTCAGAAGGTCACCACAATCATTACAAATTGCAAACTTACATCAAATTTACAAATACTTACATGTTGGAACCACGGAATGATGTGGCAAAGGCACGTCTCTTCGGCCGTGCTTGCTCCACATGTTGTGTGGGCGACACCTGGTCTCCCTCTACATCCAGCACTGATGCTGGGCCTTGGTGCTCGACCCCTCCACCGCTTGTCCTTCACGCTACAGTGGTCGGCGATGTGGGGCCCACCGACACAGAGGAGCCACCTTGCTCCGTTGACTCCAATTGCCTCCTCTTTCGAGGGACGAGTCGAAAGATGTCTGCATCCTCTCCCTCCTCTGCGTCATCGTCCGATAGAGTAAAAATCGCCTGACGACGCTTGCTGGCCGCCGGCCACTTACCAGCAGCTTTGGCCGCTACTTCCTCTCCAACTCTGAGCATGGCCCAGTCGACGTCTTCGACCCCTATGCTGGACTGGGCGGTTGGGTCAGCAACTTGCAGCCAATCTATGCTAGGGGGTGGCAACACAAACATGGTTGCTCTATCCTGACCATTAATCTAGGAAAATAATAGGAGATAACACAGTAAGTTCCTATTACAATATAAGACTACGGGTACAAGGCAAGATGAGTTACCTTTGGGGGAGGTCGGGCAAGCTTGAAAGCGTGCTCAATGTCGATCAATCAGACATTATTTGGATCAGCTAAGTTAAATAGCTCTCCAATTCTGGCCCTGACTTTGATCTTGTCAAGCGCCTCCTACCTCATCCTCATCGGGTCTGCGCTACCTTGGTACTCGTAGCCAAGATGTACCCTCCTCTGGCAGGGCTGGATCTGTCAGCTGATGAAGCTCCCGACCATGCTCGGGCCATCTAGTTTCTTCCACGAGATCATCCCAAGTATTTCTGAAATCTGTTCCAGGTGCTCGGGCTTCTCTAACCAGCTTGTCTTCTTCTCTAGAATGAACCCCACATCGCATAGTGTGATCGTGTTTGGCTCTTCGTGGATGTAGAACCATTTCTTGTACCAGTCATCAAGAGACGTGTTCCATGGGTAGTGCAAGTACTGGGCCTTCATCCCATCACGGAGGTTGAGGTAAACACCTCTGGCTATCTTCGAGCCGCCGCTTCCTTTCTTCCGTAGATAGAAAAGATGGCGAAAGAAGTTGAAATGGGGCTGGAAGCCGCCATATGCTTCGCAAAGATGAATGAAGGTGGAGACAAGGAGAATCGAGTTGGGATGTAGATTGCAAATCCCAATCTCGTAGTACAGACAGAGACCCTGAAGGAAAGGATGTACTGGAATCCCAAAACCCCGCTTAAAGAAGTCTTCGAACACCACGATCTCAACCGGTTGTGGATCAGGGTACCCTTCGCCCTCCGGTGCATGCCATCCTACGAGCTCCTTGTTGTGGAGTACTCCCATGGCGACGAGGTCTTCAATGGCCTGCTCGTTGCTTCTCAATTTCCACCACTCCTTCGCCATGACTCCTGCTTTCTTCTGAGCATCACTTTTCGCCATGAATCTGACCTTGCTGATGAACGACGAAACTATGGAGGATTGATTGGTTGTGATTTTGGAGGTATTAGGGTTGGCAAGAGGAGGAAGAAGGCTACGGCTGCGAATGGTAATGGGGTTCAGTAAAAAGTAACTTCCAATTCTATACTGTATTTAACCAAGAGTTCTGCCATTTCATCTGCCCGAGATTATTGGGAGACATGTGCACGCGCCGCAGACGGTTGTTTTCATCGCCTTGAGATCTATGCCAATATATGCACCTCTTCGTTACCAGTGTATGCGCCTCTTTGTTACCAGTGTGAGAGGGCCCACGCTGACACACCTACTTACAGGTGCCACGCAACAGTTTGCTTGAAAAGACAAGAAGGCAGTATGACGTGCTATACTCATCTACTTTTTTGACCAAACGTGTCAGATTGGACTTGACAGAGCAAGTAAATAAATAAATACACAAAATAATAGTACAAGTGGCATTTGTTTTTTCGCCACACCTCTTGTGCTCGGGGACTGTCCAGACCACTACCATGCTCGGGGACTGTTCCGACCACTACCATGCTCGAGGACTGTTCCGACCACTACCGTGATCGAGGACTGTTCCAACCATTACCGTGCTCGAGGACTTTTCCGACCACTATCATGCTCGGGGACTGTTCCGACCACTACCATGCTCGAGGACTTTTCCGACCACTATCGTGCTCAGGAACTGTCCTGACCACTGCTCGGAGACCGCTCTCCTTGGCTACATGTGATTTGTACTCACATACAGTTGAGAGGCATTTATTTAGACCTTGCTACAAGGCTCATACCTCGCCTTCCAGCAAGCTCGAGGACTACATCGGTACGATGCACCTGCCGGTGCATCTCGTATTGCATCTACGACGATTGGATTCTCAATTTAACTAGGAATTGTTTTTAGACCCTGGCACCATGTGCCTACGTCACCTACTACCAGGCTCGGGGACTAAGTGGGCACACTTCACCTTGTACTGAATGTGTTTATTTTATCGACCCCTACACTCTGAATGTTGGCTAGAACTACTATTGTCCAAAGGTCACTTACATTTCTTTTCAGAAATACAAGTGGGCACACTTCATAAGGAAAGAAATCTTTTTCTTTTTTTCTTTAGAGCACCATGCATTCTTCGGACAACTGGAATCTTTGGCTACAATCATGGTCTACTACTCTCTTTCCTGACCAGAGTACTGGCACATTCGATTGGTCAATGTTTCAACTAGTTGAAGATGACATGAAGACAGATTGCATTAGCCGAAGGAGATCGAACGGTGTGTCGTAGCATAATACATGGTGCTCAGGGACTAGCTATTTGGGTATTAACCCCTATACCCTCACGGCTAGGCCTAGGCCAGCCCAGACCAGAGGGCCTAGCCCGTTAGAAGCCAACGCACGGTCTAGCCAATTTATTCGGAGTCCCATGCAAGGAATCAAGGCAGATTTGGAGATCAAGCAAGATCCTAGTCGGTTAGAATAGGAATCCTTATCCGGTCACCTATGGCAATTGTAACTGGTTAGGATTAGTTTCTAGATCTGTAACCCTGCCCCCCGAATTATATAAGGCGGGCAGGGAACCCCTCTAAGATACATCTCTTATTGACACACAACAATACAATCAGATGCAGGACGTAGGTATTACGCCTTTACGGCGGCCGAACCTGGATAAAATCTTGTGTCTGTCTTACGTCACCATCTTGTTTGTAGCTTGCGCATCTGTCTGCCGATAATCTACTACCTTGGGCATACCCCAAGGTAGACTGCCGACCATATTTCGTCGACATATGCCATTTTCCTGTAAGTACCTTGCAAAGGGTCCAGGAACTTGGCCATATGGGGTGTGTCGACCGTAGTACTCTCCCCCACGGTCAGACCTTACTACCTTAATCTTTAAGTTGTGCTGATTTTCTACTTCAGCCTTGAATATTTTAAATTTATCCAATGCTTCCGATCTTTCCTTAATTGGATAAATATAGCCAAAACAAGAATAGTCATCTGTGAATGTTATAAATGAATCAGAACCATCCACGCTCTTCATAGGAAAAGGACCACAGATGTCTGTGTGAACTATTTCTAATTTTCATGTGCTTCATTTGGCATCTTTATTTATTTTCTTAACATACTTTCCTTTTATGCAATCTATGCATTGTTCTAAATCTGAAAATTCTAATGGCGGAAGAATTGATTTCTTAATCAATCGCTCTATTCTCCCCTCGAAATATGGCCTAAACGATAGTGCCATAATTTTGAAGATACATCATGCACTCTCTTCCGCTTATTTGTGGCATTCATAGATGAAGAGGCATTCTCATTCTCAATACTTACATCATTCACATTCTCAGAAAGTGATTATAAATAAAGCTTGTCTTGTGGAAAGGCAAGACCAACACATTTATTATTATAAATAATCTGACATTTGTCATAACCAAAATGGCAATCATATCCATCGTCATATAAGCGTGAAACACTTATTAAGTTTCTTTGCAAAGAGGGTACAAACAGAACATCTGAAAGCTTAAGTAGAAAACCATCAACTAATTCTAGAGAAAGATCACCAATGGCTTCAACTTCAACTCCATTTGATACTTTAATTCTTCTTTCTCTTCTTTGTAGGGTCCTCCTCGTATGGAATCCCTGTAATGAATTTGCAACATAAATAGTTGCACCTGAATCAATCCACCAAGTAGATTTTGCATAAATTAAATGCAGGGATTCATCTACGAATGTAATGAAATCCTCACCTCTCTTTAGAAGTCTCTTCAGGAAGTCTTGACAATCCCTCTAGTAGTGTCCATTCTTCTTGCACCATTTGCACTGATCCTTTTCAACTTGAGCATTGTTGTTCTTCTGATGATGCTCAGCCTGAGGGGCTTTCCCTTAAGGTTTGGCATTTTTATTGAAGTTCTTTTTCTTGTCCTTCACAAGGTTAGCAGACTCACCCTGTAAGGATTTCAGCCTCTCCTCTTCTTGAACACACATTGTGATGATCTTCTCTATATCCCGCTTATCGGGTTGCATGTTGTAATTAACAACAAAAGTTTCATATTCCTTTGGCAATAAGCAAAAACCAAATGAATCAGGAACTCATCCTTGAGCCCCAAATCCATTGGCTTCAGCTTCGAGGCCGTGTTGCTCATCTTCAGTATGTGCTCTCTGATACCGCCACCAGTATATTTTTCATTGAACAATTTCTTGATCAATGTACTAGCATAAGCCTTTGAAGAGCCAGTGAACTAACTCTCCACCTTCTTAAGATACTCCATGGCGGTATCACAGTCTAGGATAGACCCCCTTATAGCATCTGAAATTGTGGACTTAGCCACCATCAAGCACTTGCGGTTTGAAATGTCTCAATTCTTGCGTTCGAGATCATACTTCATCCGCACTTATATATGATCTCACTGCCGAGCAGTGAAATCATTTTCTTCCCTCACCGGGTCCACTAGCTCATAGGACACGGGGAGGTAAGCGCTAGGTCATTTTCAGACAGCGCAAGTGCTAGCTCATACTTCTCTTGCCATACCTATAGTTGCCCCCTTCAAGAGGTGGTATGTGCAACATGAATGCCATTGTGTTGAGTCCTAAAAAACACCGTTAGAGATAGTGAGAAAATATGACATTATAATTGCATGCTATAATTTAACGTTGGTCAAAATTAAAATATACAATATTCTTATACACTAATTCTACATCACCGTTGGGCAGAAATAGAATTAATGCATGGAAAACTTATGAATAAACATTATAATATTGCTATTATCAACGTTGGTCAGAAAAATAACAATATTATAATTTACTGATTAAAATTGACTACTATTCAAAATAAATTCTCCCATTGGTTCAAATTTAATTAGAAGATTATAAACTTTAACATTGCAGCGGAAACATGAAAAAATTCATTATCTATTTTTCAGAAGCATTGAACTTTTCTCATATCTACTTTCTGGGAAAAAGTAACATGTTGGTGCAATTTTACTAGAAATTTTAAACCTTCAAAATTCATTCAAAACTGCTTCTAAAAATAAATAAACTTCAAACGTTATTTGCTATTCATTTTGGCCCGGCCTGCAGTAGCAGCAAACGGCCCAGTAGCAACAGTGCGTGGCACGACAGCAACAGCGACTCACGCGCACGAGCTCGCGGCACCTCCCCCGTGCCTAGGCCACAACCTGGGCCTAGGCCGGGAAATTGCCTCCCCGCCTGGGCCGATTCTGGTCTGACGCGCTCTCAGCCGTCCATCCAAATCTGACGGCCAAGCATCATCTTCAGGAGATCAAAACCCCCAGCCGATCCATGCCCCCTAAACCCTAGCTCATTTCTTCCCTCTCCTTTTCCTCTCTCAGCGCAGCAGTGGTCGAGCGAACGAGTGACAGTAGAGAGATGATGGCGCCGTTGCTGGCCCCCTCGTCGGCACACGCGCTCCCCAGCGGGTGAGCGCACCACCGTCGAGCGGCTTAGCGACAGCGACCTTGGCCGGAGCTCGCACGCACCTGAAGAGCAACAGCTCAGCTTTCTTCCCGTGCACCGACAAAACAGCAATGCGGTGTAGCGACGTGGTAAGTCGTCTTCCAAAGCCCTTTCCCTTTCCCCTTCTTCCCTCTAAATGGATTTTCTTTCTCTTCTTCTCAGAAGTTGTCCGATTTAGGGTTAGGGTTAGGGTTAGGGTTGTGTTTGGGTTAGGGTTAGGGTTGCATACTATTCTTGTTCCCCAAGCTATTTGTGTGGGTTAGGGTTAGGGTTAGGGTTTGAGTTGCTTTTCAAAACCAAGACCCTTTCTTACTGCTTTTTGTCACCCGATTTGGGTTTAGGGTTCGATGAACCCTCTGCTTAGAGTGAGAGAGAGAGAGGGGTGAAGTAGGTGCAAACATCAGCTGCCTTCACAGAAGATGGGCTGGCCATCGCAGCGCTCGATGGAGACTCGGTGGAGGCATGGCGGTGAAAGGCGACAATGCAGTAGTGGCGTTGTCCACGGTCGTAGGTGCGGTCTAGTGGCGGCGGCGAACCTCGTGATGGTGCTTCTAATCACTGGTTGCGCACCCTCTCTTAGATCAGATTAGGGTTATGTCGGTGGGGCAACTGTAGCTCATTCAACCTCATGGAAAGAGCCATCGGCCCCCACCTCTATTTTTATAGCATAGTGTGACGGGGGCCCACCAACCATGTAGGGTTGGGCGCCCTCGATTAGGGCGTAGATCCAAGGGCTCAATTGGTCATTGGATAGAGATCATCTAACATTCTCCCCATTGATCTCACCTTATGACTTAAACTCAACTTAATTACTTTATATTATTCCCATTCCATCACAGATCAGTGCATAGAGCGTGCCTCATCGTCATGGTTAATTGCCATTAGATTAAACAGCTTTAATGCACCTCTCTGTTTTGAAACATATTCTCAACTAGGCCCATATTGTCCAGGAATCATAGGCTTTCCCTTAAACCCATGCTAGCTAAGTGTTCTCTGAACAAGCTGGGTGGTAAGCCTTTTATAATCGGATCTACGAGCATCTTTTCTGTTCTTATATGCTCAAGACTAATTATATGATCCCGGACTTTGTCTTTCACAACATAATACTTTATGTCAATGTGTTTGGCAGCACCACTTGACTTATTGTTGTGAGCATAACATACTGCTGGATTATTATCATAGTACAAATTGAGTGGTTTATGTAGGTCGTCTACCAGTTTCAACTCAGGTATGAATTTCTTTAGCCAATTCACCTACCCTACGACCTCATAACATGCTACAAACTCAGCATACATTGTGGACGATATAGTGATAGTTTGCTTTGAGCTTTTCCATGATATAGCTCCTCCTATGAGAGTGAATATGTATCCTAATGTGGACTATCTTTCATCTCCCGCATAATCAGAATCTATATAGCCCTCTATGTGTAGGGAATTAGATCTTCTATACGTTAGCATGAGACCCTTCATACCTTGCCATCGTAGTGCTCGGTGGAGACTTAGTGGAGGCATGGCGGTGAAAGGAGGTGGTGTAGTAGTGGCGTTGTCTGTGGTCATAGGTGCGGTCTAGTGGAGGCGGCGAACCTCGTGATGGTGCTTCCCGTCATAGGCTACGCACCCTCTCTTAGATCGAATTAGGGTTATGTTGGTGGGGCAACTGTAGCTCGTTCAACCTCATGGAAAGAGCCATCGGCCCCCACCTCTATTTTTATAGCTCAGTGTGATGGGGGCCCACCAACCATGTAGGGTTGGGTGCCCCTGATCAGGGTGTGGATCCAAGGGCCCAATTGGCCCAATTGGATAGAGATCATCTAACAATCTACTTCCAGTCATCTGAGAGGCACCATGTCAAAGTCAAACATGGTGGGGAAGAAGAAGATGCACTATGGCTACTAAAAGTCAATATGAGAAACAAGACAATACAATCAGTCTCACGCTATGAAGATGGGTTTCCAAACATGGGAGACACTCTAATCCCCTGCAATGTATTGTATTTCTTAAATCCTTATCATCCAAATGATGGCACATTGACAAGGCAAAGGCAGATGGGCATCGAGAGGCCACCAGTAGCCATCGTCGTTGATGAGTAGCCATTATTGGGAGAGAATGATGCTAAGAATCCAATGCTAGAACCATCTTTGTCGTTTGCTGAACCGTCTGAGCAAGCCTCGGAATTCTTGGAGGTGTTTCTAGATATATCTTGGTATGGCTTGGATGGTGATGAGCTGCTGAAAGCCTATAGAATTCTTAGCCACGACAATGGACGCCGGTTTAGATCTCTTTTAAGGTTACCAAAGGATTTGAGAAAGGATTGGTTGCTGATAGAGATTAAGGCAAGCCAAGCTTATTGACCTATCAACAGCTCTTTTTGCATCGCCGGCCCATCGCAAGATTGCTTCCTATAAATGGTCAGGCAAGTTGTATCGTGTGTCATCGAACGAGCTAGTATAATGCTTAATACTTTTGTGATTTGTGAGTACAATGCTCTATTGGAATCGTTCGGCTGCACTTATCACGGTGGCTGTAGCGGCGACTGCACTGAATAAGAGAAAAAATCTCGTACAACTAAAAAGAACAAAGCATGAACACTTTTTGGTGCGACATTTGTTTTGGGTCTGCCTCTTCACCCCCTATGACTGCGACTTCCCTCTAGCCACCGTGACTTCCCCCGTGCGATCCCTCTCTGCGCTGCCCCTCCCTCTCCCTCTCACGATCAATATGATCCCTCACGTCGTCGTCCACCTCCATCGCGCACCCCCGTGCCGTCCTACACCACATGCCCTCCGCTTCACCCCCGTGCCGCCCCTCCCTCTCCCTCTCTCTCCTTCTCTCTCACACTCGGATCTTGCTCCATACTCGCAGAAGGCGCGCTACGATGGGCCTCACAGTGGACCTCCATGGCGGAGCACAACAGCAGGGGCACACCATCGCCACACCCTAGGAGGAACTCAGGACCCCACGCCCGCGTTGCTGCTCGGTAAGAGAAACGGGGGTCGTCACATGCCCTAGGGCTGCCTTCCTACTCCAATTTGGTACACCGGTAGTTTGATTTTGTTTTTCTGAATGCCTTCATTTGTGTTGTAGGTACTATTTGACTTGCTTCATAGGTCACCACGAGGTAGGCCATTGCGCAACTTCATGGTGCTCAATTAATCTGCGTGCCAGTTGATATGGTCTTCAATCCGCAAACACCCACCACGCCAAGGTCATCTGCATTACAGCAAGTACGCCAGGTTTGTGCTTCCTGGGATTCAATTTATATTTGTTGGTTGTTTAGTTATTTTGTACCAACTAATTATAGGTTTCCTACATAATGGATCTACAGCTGGTGATGCGGAATATTTGTCGAGGCTATGGAGACCCTCTGCATGTATGCTCCTCTTTAATATTTGGCAGCGTGCATTGATCTTAGAAAATATATTATTCATGGATTCACCATAGATGCAACCATATGGTTTGGAAGGATATGGTCTTGGAAATGCAACCATATAAGATTTCAACTGTAATTTCACCATCTATGTATGTATTCTTGCTAATTAATTAATTTGGGATCATTGGACTTCTGGCCTGAAGTTTCCTAACTCAGTGTGCAAAATAAAGCACATCTCTCTCCATCTTCATCTAAATAATGTGTTTTAGATTAGAAGATACCTGCTAGATTTACCTCATACTGTATTGGGAAGTTCTCTGAGATGAAACTTGTGAGTTAGTTTCAAAAGATGTCTAGCTGGATGTTTTATGAATTTGTTTGACGCTACACAATAAGATTTTGGTTCCTAAAAAGAAAAATACTACCTCATGGAGATGGAATCGCTTAGTGCTGATCAAACCAGAATTCGGCATCAGTGAGCACATATTCTAGATTAAGAATTTATTTTATGGCCTTGGAAATGCAACCATATAAGATTTCAACTGTAATTTCACCATCTTTGTATGTATTCTTGCTAATTAATTAATTTGGCATCATTAGACTTCTGGTCCAAACTTTCCTAACTTAGTGTGTAAAATAAAGCAAATCTCTCTCCATCTTCATCTAAATAATGTGTTTTAGATTAGAAGATGCCTGCCAGGTTGCCTCATACTGTATTAGAAAGTTCTCTGAGATGAAACCTGTGAGTTAGTTTCAGAAGATGTCTAGCTGGATGCTTTATGAATTTATTTGACGTGACATAATAAGATTTTGGTTCCTGAAAAGAAAAATGCTACCTCATGGAGATGGAATAGCTTAGTGCTGATCAAACCAGAATTCAGCATCAGTAAGCACATATTCTAGATTAAGAATTTATTTTATGGAGGTGCTTAGATGTTTAATAACTCTGGTCATGATACAACTTCCTTTGTTATTATTCTATTTACTTTTTGAGGAAGTAATACTTATCTTCTGTTCCAGGGAAATAGAGCACCAGCAGCAGCATCTCCAACATCTCAAAAGTTTTCATTTAGTGTCACCACCGCTGTGATTTCTGGTTTTGATAAGCACCTATGTTTATCAGTAGTTGAGTGGAAGGTCCTAATGGCTAGAGGGGGGTGAATAGCCTATTAAAAATTTCTACAACAACACTTAACAAACCGGTTAGATAATTATGAGGCGAAGCAAGTGTTGCGCTAGCCTACGAAAATTGCAAGCCACCTACCACAATTCTAGTTTTTATAGTTTCTATCCACACAATGGCTATGTCACTACACTAAGTTAGTGTGCTCTCAAAGACTAACTAAAGAGCCACACTAACCAAACTAACAAACTCTCACAACTAGCTACACTAAAGAGCTTAATAATTAGTTTGCGATAATGTAAAGAGAGAGAGCAAGATAGTTATACCATCGTGTCAAGGAGTGAACCAATCAACCACAAGAATCAATATCAATGAAGACCAATCACCTCGGAATCAAATGATGACACAATAATTTTTTTACCGGGGTTCACTTGCTTGCCGGCAAGCTAGTCCTTGTTGTGGCGATTCACTCACTTAGAGGTTCACGCGCTAATTGGCATCACACGCCAAACCCTTAATAGGGTGCCGCACAACCAACACAAGATGAGGATCACACAAGCCATGAGCAATCTACTAGAGTACCTTTTGGCTCTCCGTCGGGGAAAAGTCAAGAACCTGTCACAATCACCATGATCGGAGCTGGAGACAATCACCAACCTCCGCTCGACGATCCTCGCTGCTCCAAGCCATCTAGGTGGCAGCAACCACCAATAGTAACAAGCGAATCCCATAGCGAAACACGAACACCAAGTGCCTCTAGATGCAAGCACTCAAGCAATGCACTTGGATTCACTCCCAAACTCACAAAGATGTTGAATCTATGATGGAGATGAGTGGGAGGGCTTTGGCTAAGCTCACAAGGTTGCTATGTCAATGCAAATGGCCAAGAGAGTGAGCTTGAGCCAGCCATGGGGCTTAAATAGAATCCCCCATGAAATAGAGCCATTGTATCCCTTCGCTGGGCACAACACGGGGTGACCAAATGCTCCGGTCAGATCGACCAGACGCAGTACCCCAGCGTTCGGTCACTCGATGCTTGCCACGTGTCAGATCACCCAATCTCAATGGTCATTGGTACATTTAAGTAGTGACCGAACATGCTGCTCAAAGTGATCCGACGCACCAACACCAGCGCCCGGTCATTTTCAGTAAGGTACTAGAAACAAAAAATCACGACCGGACGCGTCTGGTCATGCCCGACCGGACTCACCCAGCGTCCGGTCACTCAACGTCTCCCCTATGCACTGCCATGTTAGTGAGACCAGATGCACCCAGCCAGCGTCCGGTCACAAAGTGACCCAGCGTCTGGTTGAAGACCGATGCCAGCGTCTTCACTGCTTCTACTGACCAGACACGCCGGTCTAGTTGAGGCTAGCGTTAGGTCCACTTTGTGAGACCTAGTCTTTTCTATATAGGGCACCAGTGGCACCGTTAGACTATCCGCACTCTATGGGCAGACACTCTACCGGTGAAGTTCCTAACCCTTGCTCAAATGTGCCAACCACCAAGTGTATTACCTTGTGCACATATGTTAGCATATTTTCACAAACATTTTCAAGGGTGTTAGCACTCCACTAGATCCTAAATACATATGCAATGAGTTAGAGAATCTAGTGGCACTTTAATAACCATATTTCTATACGAGTTTCACCCCTCTTAATAGTACAGCTATCGATCCTAAATGTGATCACACTCACTAAGTATCTCGATCACCAAAACAAAAATGGCTCCTACCACTTATACCTTTGCCTTGAGCCTTTTGTTTTTCTCTTTCTTCTTTTCAAGTCCAAGCACTTGATCATCACCATGGCATCGCCATCATCTTGTCATGATCTTCATTTGCTTCACCACTTGGAATGTGCTACCTATCTCATGATCACTTGATAAACTAGGTTAGCACTTAGGGTTTCATCAATTCACCAAAACCAAACTAGAGCTTTTAATCTCCCCCTTTTTGGTAATTGATGACAACCCTTTCACAAAGATATGAATTGAAATTCAATTGAATTCATGTTGCTTGCCCAAGCATATTTACCATGTGTAAAAGGATATGGACAAGTTTCATGAACCCCAAATGATAGCAATTGCTCCCCCTACATATGTGCTAAGAGTTTGGATTGTAGCTTGCACATATGCTTAGATAGGAAATATAGGAGACAATGTCTACCAAATGATGCTAAGGTATAAAAGATGGACCTTTGAAGCGTGATACCAATTGGAATGCACCAATATACCATCCTTAGCACCATGGTTAGCTTGATACCACTTGGAAATGAGATCACTAGGTAACCTATGCATGCTAGTTTTTCATTTCATCATTCAAACCTACAACTAGCATACACCACACAAGCATTGATATTGAAATTTAAAACTTGTGTCATGCAAGCAAACATATGAAATGCACATTCAAATGCACCATACAAGTTCATGAGCTTGCTCCCCCTACTTGTGTGCTCAAAATTTTAATTGATCCCTTTCCTTTGTTATATCTCTCTCCCTATGTCAAATTCTCCCCCTTTGTTGTCTAATATCTTTGTTTTTCTCCCCCTTTGTCATCAATGACCACAAAGGTTCAAAATGTAGATAGATTGAGATTATCAATGTAAATCAATGGGGTGAGGATCATTTTCCCAAATTTGGTTCAATCTAGAATATTTGCCACAAACATTTAACTCGGTTTGATCCAAGGACAAGCTTCTTCACACCACCAAATAAGGGTTATCTTGTACCATGTTGAATTAAACACTTAGAGCTCATTTTCTAGATCAAACACTTGGTTTACAAGCCCACAAATATGTCATATGCTACCACTAGATCAAAATAAGCATAGAAGCAATAGTGGTACCATACAATCAACAAATTCATTTGATTTTCATGAATGAGCCTATTGAATGTGAAAGATGTCTAGATACACTAAACATGTCCTTAGCAAGGATGTATTCCATGCCAATCAACTTTTACCTTGGATTGCTCGAAGGAGAGGCATGTCATATGAGTGGGAGGTGCATCAACACATATTTGAGAAATCCAATATGTTCAACTCATTCCTTAGCTTGCAAAACCTTTTCTCATCCAATGGCTTGGTGAATATATCGACAAGTTGATCTTCGGTGCCGACACTCTCAATGCAAATGTCCCCTTTTTGTTAGTGATCTCTTATGACATGGTGGCGGACATCAATGTGCTTTGTTCTTGCATGTTGAACCGGATTGTTGGTTAACTTGATTGCACTCTCATTGTCACATAGCAATGGCACTCTCTTGAGCTGGATTCCAAAATCACCCAAAGTGGCCTTCATCCAAAGTATTTGTGCACAACAACTACCGGCGGATATGTATTCGGCTTAGGCGGTTGATAATGCAACACTATTTTGCTTCTTTGATGACCATGAACAAGTGATCTTCCCAACAATTAACATGTGCCTGAGGTGCTCTTCCTTTCAACCTTGCATCCCACATAATCCGAGTCGGAATAACCAACTAGCTCAAACTTTGCTTCTTTGGGATACCACAAACCAACATTTTGTGTATGCTTCAAGTACCTCAAAATTCTCTTTATAGCCTTCAAATGACTTTCTCTTGGTGAGGCTTGAAATCTTGCACACTTGCATACACTAAACATGACATCCAGCCTTGATGCGGTCACATAGAGTAGGCTTCCAATCATAGATCGATATAATTTTTTATCCACCATATTTCCACTTGCATCACTATCTAAGTTGTCATTTGTTCCCATTGGTGTACTAATGGCTTTACTATCACTCATGCCAAACTTCTTGATCATGTCCTTGATATACTTGCCTTGACTCACAAAGGTACCATTCTTCAATTGCTTGATTTGAAGACCAAGGAAGTAACTTAACTCTCCAATCATGGACATCTCAAACTCATTAGCCATCATCTTTCCAAATTCTTCACAAAAGTCTTGATTGGTTGATCCAAATATGATGTCATCAGGATAGATTTGCAACACAAACAAGTATTTGCCAATCTTCTTGATGAAAAGAGTGGTGTCAACCTTACCCATTATGAACCCTTTAGAGACTAGGAAGTCCCTCAATCTCTCATACCATGCTCTAGGTGCTTGCTTCAAGCCATACAATGCCTTCTTTGACTTGTACACATGGTCAGGCTTCTTGTCATCTTTAAAATTGGGAGGTTGCTCAACAAATACTTCTTCATTGATGTAACCATTAAGAAATGCACTCTTGACATCCATTTGATAGAGCTTAATGTTGTGGGCACAAGCATAGGCTAGCAAGATCCTAATTGCTTCCAATCTAGCAACCGGGGCATATGTTTCTCCAAAGTCAAGACATTCAACTTGTGTATATCCTTGTGCTACTAATCTTGCTTTGTTCCTTACTACTATCCCGTCTTGATCTCGCTTATTTCTAAAGACCCATTTGGTTCCAATCACATTGTGTCCCTTTGGTCTCTCTACTAATTCCCATACTTGATTTCTTGTGAAGTTATTCAATTCTTCATGCATAGCATTCACCCAATCAACATCCTTCAATGCTTCATCTATCTTCTTTGGTTCAATGGATGACACAAATGAGAAATGCTCATAAAATGAAGCCAATTTTGATCTAGTTTGCACACCTCTTGAAATATCACTAATGATAGTGTCCAATGGATGATCCCTTGCAATATTGGTTGGTTGGAGGATTGGAACTTGATTGCTTGCACTTGCTTGATCATAGGGTTGAGATGATGTACTAGCACTTGATTTTGTTCATTGTCATGAGAGTCACTTGTACTAGCTTGATTTGTACCATCTTGCACATTTGAGTTAGAGAGCACTTGCACTTGATCATCTTCATCATCATTCACTTGCCTAGGCCTCAATTCACCAACATCCATATTCTTCATGGCATTTGAAAGTTGAATGCCTCTAACGTCTTCCAAGTTCTCATTCTCTTCTTGTGAACCCTCGGTTTTATCAAATTCAACATCATGAACTTCCTCAAGAGTACCACTTTCCAAATTTCAAACTCTATATGCTTTGCTTGTAGTGGAATAACCAAGTAGGAATCCTTCATCACATTTCTTGTCAAACTTGCCCAATCTAGTGCCTTTCTTCAAGATATAACATTTGCAACCAAAGACCCAAAAATATGCAATGTTGGGCCTTCTACCATTCAAGAGCTCATATGGTGTCTTCTCTTTCAATGGGTGACAATAGATACGGTTGCTACAATAGCAAGCCATGTTGATAGCTTCGGCCCAAAAGGATTGACTCACATTGTACTCACTAAGCATAGACCTTGTCATATCAATGAGTGTTCTATTCTTCCTCTCAACAAGGCCATTTGATTGTGGAGTGTACTTGGCCAAGAATTGATGTCTAATTCTAAATTCATCACACAACTGATCAATTCTAGTGTTCTTGAACTCACTACCATTATCACTTCTAACTCTCTTGATGGTTGTTTCAAACTCATTGTGAATGCCCTTGACAAATGATTTGAATGTTGCAAACACATCACTTTTGTCCACTAGAAAGAATACCCAAGTGTATCTAGTATAATCATACACTATCACAAAGCCATATTTGTTGTCAACAATGCTAGTGTATTGAGTTGGCCCAAACAAATCCATGTGCAATAACTCAAATGCTTTACTAGTGCTCATCATGCTTTTCTTAGGATGTGTGTTTCCAACTTGTTTGCCGGCTTGACAAGAGCTACAAAGCTTATCCTTCTCAAACACAACATCTTTCAAGCCTCTAACCAAGTCATGCTTAACCAATCTATTCAATTGTTTTATTCCAACATGACCAAGCCTTCTATGCCATAACCAACCCATGCTAGACTTAGTGAACAAACATGTAGATAATTTAGCTTCACTAGCATTGAAATCAACCAAGTATAGATTATCATATCTAAAGCCTTTGAAGATCAAGTTAGAGCCATCTACACTTATGATCTCTACATCATCTACCCCAAATATGCATTTGAATCCAAGATCACACAATTGAGCCATGGATAGCAAATTGAAATTCAAGCTCTCTACTAGCAACACATTGGATATGATCATGTCATTGGATATTGCAATCTTACCAAGCCCTTTGACCTTGCCTTTGCCATTGTCACCGAATGTGGTACTATCATAACCATCATTGACATTGGTGTTAATTGAGTTGAACATTCTTACATCACCGGTCATGTGTTGAGTGCACCCACTATCAAGAACCCAATGCCTTCCTCCAGCTTTGTAATTGACCTATAAAATAAGATCAATTCCTTTTAGGTACCCAAACTTGCTTGGGTCCTTGAAGATTAGTGACCAAGCTCTTTGGCACCCAAATGGCTTTCTTCTTTGAGCCCATCCATGGTTTACCAATGAACTTAGCCTTTACACCATTTGCTCCCTTGGTAAGCATATAGAAAGAATCAAGCTTAATGGAGGATACATTAGCATTTTTGCTCTTGTTGTTGCATTCATGCTCTTTATGACCAACTTGCTTGCAACTAGTGCAAAACCGACCATTGTTCTTCACAAAACTAGTCTTATGAGGACCAAAGGCCGCTTTGCCTTTCTTGGGGGTATATCCCAATCCCTCTTTGTAGAGAGAAGCTCTTTGGCTACCTAAGCACATAAGCAAGCGGTCCTCACCACCATATGCCTTAGCCAAGGTGTGAGTGAGCTTATTGACCTCCTTCTTGAGGTTCTCATTCTCAACCATTAGTGAGGCATCACAAGTGAGACCATCATAACTAGATGAGGTGGAAGTAGAAGTACTACAAGAAGGGTTAGCGGGAACAACAATGATAGGCATAGATAATGATTCATCAATTATATCACAAGTTAAGCCTACATTGCAAGTCTCAACATGCTTCTTTTTATTTTGCTCATCAAGCAAAGAGGATTGAGCCTTTTCAAGCTTTTTGTGAGCCTTGCCAAGCTTCTCATGAGCTTCCTCTAGCCTCTCATGAGATGCATTGAGCTCATCAAAGGCTTGCTTAAGGACTTTTAGTTCCTTACACAAGCTTTTGCATTCCCTTCTCTTAATGTCAAAGTGTTCTTTAGCATCTTTTAGCATGTCAAATAGTTCATCCTTAGTGGGTTCATCATCATCACTATCACTAACATTTTCATTTTCATTTTCATTATCATGTTCTTCATCACTTCTATCATCATAAATTTGTACCTTAGTGGCCTTAGCCATGAAGCATGATGGAGTATCAAAGAGAGAAGGCTTCTCATTGATAGCAATGCTTGCAAGTGCCTTCTTCTTGGTGGTCTTGTCATCATCACTCTCATCATCATCACTTGAGGAAGCATCACTATCCCAAGTGACCACATATGAATCACCCTTCTTCTTCTTGAAGGTCATCTTGTCCTTCTCTTTCTTTTCCTTCTTGTCCTTCTTCTTGTTCTTCTTGTCATCATCTTTGTCACTATTGTATGGACATTGAGCAACTAGATGATCTTTGCTTCCACAATTGAAGCACCTTCTTGACTCTTCCTCATTCTTGGATGAAGTTTTCTTCCTTCTAGCACGATAGCCTTTCTTCATCATGAACTTGCCAAATCTCTTGACAAAGAGAGCCATCTTCTCATCATCATCATCATCCCATGGGCCATCATCTTCACTTGATGTATCTTGCTTTGCCTTGCCCTTGGATGATGTGGCCTTGAATGCCACACTCTTCTTCTTCTCATCCTTCTTCTCATCTTTCTTCTCCTTCTTTTCTTCCTTCTCATCATCATCTCTATATGTATCATTGGTCATTATATCTACCAACACTTGGTTTGGTGTCATGGTGTCCAAACCACTTCTCACTAGAATAGTGACCAATGTGCCAAATCTTGAAGGTAAGCATCTCAAGAACTTGTGGGAGAAGTCCTTGTCCTTCACCTCTTCTCCAAGTGCTTTGAGATCATTGACAAGCACTTGAAGCCTATGGAACATCTTCGGCACACTCTCATCCTCCTTCATCTTGAAGCTTGCAAACTTCTCTTTGAGAATGTATGCCTTTGCACACTTCATGGCTTGAGTGCCCTCAAATGATTCCTCTAATTTCTTCCATGCCTCATGAGCTCTCTCAATGTTCTTGATTTGCTCAAAAGTTCTCTCATCCAAAGCATCATGGATGGCACTAAGAGCAATGTCATTATTTTGGAGTAGCATTTCTTCGACGGCGGTGGGAGCCTCTTCATCTACAATCTCAATCTTTGTCTCTACCACCTTCTAAACCTTTCTATTGATTGACTTGATATAAGTTGTTATCTTAGCTTTCCTATAGGGACAATTTGAGCCATCAAATTGGGGTGGCTTCTTAGTGTTGTTGATTTGAGCCATTTTTACACCGAAGGTTGTTAAGCCTCAAATCACAGTGACCTGGGCTCTGATACCACTTGGAAGATCCTAATGGCTAGAGGGGGGTGAATAGTCTATTAAAAAATTCTACAACAACACTTAATAAACCGGTTAGATAATTATGAGGCGAAGCAAGTGTTGCGCTAACCCACTAAAATTGCAAGCCACCTACCACAATTCTAGTTTTTATAGTTTATATCCACACAATGGCTATGTCACTACACTAAGTTAGTGTGCTCTCAAAGACTAACTAAAGAGCCACACTAACCAAACTAACAAGCTCACACAACTAGCTACACTAAAGAGCTTGATAATTAGTTTGCGATAATGTAAAGAGAGAAAGCAAGATGGTTATACCGCCATGTCGAGGAGTGAACCAATCAATCACAAGTATCAATATCAATGAAGACCAATCACCTCGGAATCAAATGATGACACAATGATTTTTTTTACCGAGGTTCACTTGCTTGCCGGCAAGCTAGTCCTCATTGTGGCGATTCACTCACTTGGAGGTTCACGTGCTAATTGGCATCACATGCTAAACCCTCAATAGGGTGCCGCACAACCAACACAAGATGAGGATCACACAAGCCATGAGTAATCCACTAGAGTACCTTTTGGCTCTCCGCCGGGAAAAGGTCAAGAACCCCTCATAATCACCACGATCGGAGCCAGAGACAATCACCAACCTCCGCTCGACGATCCCCGCTGCTCCAAGCCATCTAGGTGGCGGCAACCACCAAGAGTAATAAGCAAATCCTGTGGCAAAACACGAACACCAAGTGCCTCTAGATGCAAACACTCAAGCAATGCACTTGGATTCACTCCCAAACTCACAAAGATGTTGAATCTATGATGGAGATGAGTGGGAGAGCTTTGGCTAAGCTCACAAGGTTGCTATGTCAATGCAAATGGCCAAGAGAGTTAGCTTAAGCCGGCCATGGGGCTTAAATAGAAGCCCCCATGAAATAGAGTCATTGTACCCTTTCACTAGGCACAACACGGGGTGACCAGACACTCTGGTCAGATCGACCTAACGTAGGACCCCAGCATCCGGTCGCCCGATGCTTGCCACGTGTCATCGGCTTCAAACGCTGATCGCCCGATCTCAACGGTCATCGGTACATTTAAGTAGTGACCGGACGCGCTGCTCAAAGTGACCGGATGCACCAACACCAGCGTCTCATCATTTCCAGTAAGGTACCAGAAGTGAAAAATCACAACTGGACGCGTCTGATTATGCCTGACCGAACTCACCCAGCGTCCGGTCACTCAACATCTCCCCTATGCGCTGCCACGTCAGTGAGACCGGACGCATCCAACCAGTGTCCGGTCACAAAGTGACCCAGCATCCGATTGAAGACCGACGCCAGCGTCTTCACTGCTTCTACTGATCGGACACGCCGGTCTAGTTGAGGCCAGCGTCTGGTCCACTCTGTGAGACCAAGTCTTTTCTATATAGGGCATCGGTAGCACCGTCGCACTGTCCGCACTCTATGGGTGGCCACACCATCAGTGAAGTTCCTAATGCTTGCTCAAATATGCCAACCACCAAGTGTATTACCTTGTGCACATGTGTTACCATATTTTCACAAACATTTTCAAGGGTGTTATCACTCCACTAGATCCTAAATGCATATGCAATGAGTTAGAGCATCTAGTGGCACTTTGATAACCACATTTCGATATGAGTTTTACCCCTCTTAATAGTACGGCTATCGATCCTAAATGTGATCACACTCACTAAGTGTCTCGATCACCAAAACAAAAATGGCTCCCACCACTTATACCTTTGCCTTGAGCCTTTTGTTTTTCTCTTTCTTCTTTTCAAGTCCGAGCACTTGATCATCACCATGTCATGATCTTCATTTGCTTCACCACTTGGAATGTGCCACCTATCTTGTGATCACTTGAAAAACTAGGTTAGCACTTAGGGTTTCATCAATTCACCAAAACCAAACTAGAGCTTTCATTGAGGCTACACAGTTGTTGGAGGAGGCAAGGGCATTTCTGGAGTAGGAGTGCGGTTCTTCTCATCCTGATATAGTTGGTGTGTACATTAACCTTGCTGGAATCTATGATGCCATGGAAAGGTCATGTCATAACTTGTTCTTCTACAACCTAGAGTCGTTTTTAGCAACTAAGACAATAACACAACACTTAGCTGGTGCTTGAAAGCTCCAGGAGCTATTGCTTTTGGACACACCTCTACTGTTGCATCAGGTTGCTATTGAATTTACCTAACCATGCTTGTCTGGTTGTTTCGTTTAGCTATTTTGGGGGTGCACAGATTATACTTGCTACTAGACACTGGCCATGCTTGCATTTTCATCCATAGTGCATAGATAGTTTTAGATGCACTTCCAAAGATTGTTCCTTATGTGCTCATATGAACGCCGGAGCTATGGCCAAGTGCAGTGTAAGCTACATTCTATCTCCTACGTGTTTGTTAAAATGACTGCACATAACTAGATGCTAAATTAACCCTCCTGATTTAGAACACATGTTTGTGCCAGTTCACCCCTCCCATTAACTACCATCTCCACCACATGGTTCAGTGCCATACTGTCAAGCAAGATGGCATATTCAAATTTCATGAAATACACTAGCAAATATGTAGTTGCTTGTATTGCAACTCTATCCTTTAAAACTTCATTCATGTCAAGATATCAGCTATTCTATTTTTTAGTACCAAGTAGAATGAATATGAAAACTATATCCAAAAAAGGTATGCATACACAAAGATAAGTATTGAATTTGATTTAATTCAAAACATCGCTTTAGATAGTGGTTTTGGTTTTATAAAAGTACATATTTCATTTTTTTACTAGAGTGTCCAGACGTCTGCTGCCGTTAGTGTTCATAGGAAAGGTAATATGTAATGTTTGCAACTGTAACCTCAGACAGGATGCATCGAAGGTGTCCCTAGGCGAGGAGGCTGACGTAGTATGAACCTGGAAGGAGGTCAAGCCTGCAAGCAAGGTCGCTGACATCTCTAATCATGGAAGAGCAAGGATGCCCTTGCTAGGACCCAATCTATGAGCTCACAACGGTTACTGTGAGTGAAACTGAAACCTACCTCTCAAGGTACTTCTGATTTTAGTAGTAATTTTAAGAAATTAACTACAGTATGGATTGACTATTTATGATGCATTGTTTCGGTGGAGGTGAAATTTTATGATGTATTGAGCTTTTAGTTTCCAAATCCACAATTTTTTCATTTAAACTCTGTATTTTATTTGTGTCATTTGAAGAAAACAATCATTGCGATTAGTATTTTGTATATGAGTTCCCAAATATTTTTTTGGCTGCTGCTAAGTGTGAAAATCATCTTTACTAACACACTAATTTTTTTAACTACAACTCTTGCTTCATAAGTACGTATCTACATTTTCTTTATGTAGAGATAGTATTGGCATTTACTTTATGTAGAAATAGTATTGGCAATCTGCATTTTTCCAACACAAGACCTGAAGGATCAGCAAGAGCAGTTCCTCTTTGATGAAATGCTGGCATGAACACCTGCAGGGTTGTGGTGTTCCTGGAGGGTGCTGGAAACATGCATGATATCATCCTTGATGGCTCCTTCATGCCTCTGGTGACTCAACAGAGTGAGCTTTTAGCCATCTTCGTTGATCCATAAAGGCATGGTTATGAAAAATTTGGAGCACCATACCCAGTTTTATTTGTTATATACATCAGTTAAAAAGGAAATTTGGATCACTGATAAATGGATGTAGCTTAGTGTTTTTGACACAGCTAAATAATGATTATAGAGAGCCTTTAAGTTTCATTGGAATGGATGTGATGGTACGATTGTTTTCCTTGCTAAATTTGATGGTTTGGTTGTGCAAAATAAGGTTATGCAGAGATCTATATATATTTGGTTTGGTTGAAGAGGGTGTATATTAAATATCTCATTGTTAAATTGAAGCTTCTTAACATACTGAGAGTAATACAAATGTGCTAACCATCAGATTCACTAATATGTATCTAACTTCCTTTTCATTAGCTTTTATTTTTTTCCATTAATTTTTCACTGTCATGTCCTTGTTTTTACTTGTGCAGCTATTATTATTATTATTATTATTATTATTATTATTATTATTATTATTATTATTATTATTATTATTATTATTATTATTATTATTATTATTATTATTATTATTATTATTATTATTATTATTATTATTATTATTATTATTATTATTATTATTATTATTATTATTATTATTATTATTATTATTCCCTTTCTGAAACTAAGGTCGTTGATTGCAACCAGCAGCCTATGCAAGCTTGTCAAAATGGCAGATCATGACCAGCTATATGGACACACTGGCGGTGTTGTCCCAATAGGCAGTGACTGTTGAGAAGGTAATTTTTTGTTCAAGCACAGCATTATGAACAACTGTGGCTAGAGTTGGTTGACCCCATCATGCCATCCGCCCTCCCCGTGAACTCGAGCACCGTGTCCAGTCCTAGGTGTTCAGAAGGATTGCAATTGTAATCATGAATCACATGTTTTAATCTGCTTAAGGCAATGCAAGTTATTTCTAGATTTACACCAGCCTGTAAATTCCACAGTGAGGTATGTGGTTATGGCATTCAAATTCCAACTATGATTTGGTTTACAAGATTGATTTATTAGCTAGCAGTGCTTCTGGGATATTTGGGGCTAAATTTATTTTTGATTAATTCATGTATATGAAGACTAACTGATGTGCTGCTAAGGTACTAGGCTGCTAGGAAATTTGGGTTTAAATTTATTCTTATTTAATTCATGTATATGACGACTAACTAATGTGCCGCTAAGGTATCAGGCTAAGAGAAAGAGAAGATCAGTAAACCAACAAACTCCATTAATGAAACATGTGGCAATGACCATACTTGTCAAATTAAAATGATACTATGAAACCACTTATATTTTGACAGAAAGACAATTTTGAAAGAGAGAAATAGTAGTGAACCGCCTTCACCCTTTACCACGGTTGGCTCTAGGAAATCATCCAATGAGCCACTATACTGTTTTAACCACGTTTATAAACCCTGCTCGATATATGTTTGAGTTGAGAATTAGCTTTTAATGCCTAATTTGGTAATGGAGTCCCTATATAATGGACTTGCATATTGTGCCTGTACCCATTGTAAATGTTTTTGCTTGCTACCCTGTATGGGTATGTTGAAATAAAATCATGCATGGGGCTATTCCTCGTATTGTCATAATGTTAGAAAGGTAACAATACAAGTTTCTAAACTCACAAGAACATATGTGATGTTCCTTCTCTAACGTATTTTTTGCCTTCATCTTAAGTAGGTCCAGATTGCAATCCTGCAATGACAAAGTGGCAGCAACACTAAGACACGAGTACACGAGCGTGGTGAGGGTGGAGCTCTGTTAGAGATGCAAACATGTGGATCTAGGGTTAAGAAGAGCGGTGTTGGTATGGAATTTGTCTTATATGAGAACAAATTAAAATCTCAGCGTATCACTTTATTGGCCTCGTTCGCTGGTCTGAATCTTGGCTGAAACTAGCTGAAAACACTGTTCTTACTGAATTGTTGTGAGAGAAAAACATTGTTCCGGCTGAAAAAACAAGCCGAACAAGCCGAATATGAGGTAAGCCGAACGTGGCCATTATGAGGGAATTTAGACATTTGGTATCATCTACCTAGGAGCTTTTTTGTGAGAATGACATACACGTTCAAACTTGAGTCATCATTGTATTATTTTGTTGGACAACATTATCGTGCGAAAAAAAATCCCTTGGGTCATCTGCCGAACCCTGCGACCCCTTCCCTCCAAATGCCACTCCCTGCCGACCCCACCTCAGTGATTCTTAGAAAATGCCACCTGACAATTAGTGTCCAATCACACTCCCTCCCCGCCCCCACGATCCCTCTCCCTCGCGCCTCCGCGCTCGCCCACGCCACCGCCTGCTCTCCCTCCCTGCCACGAAGCCGCGCTGCCGCCGCAAGCCCGTGCCGAGAAGGAGAAGGCCCACCGACGGAGCGCCGAGAAGCAGAAGAACCGCCAAGAAGGCCCTGGCTCGATGTCACTGTTCACACCCGCGCCATCGTCCTTGCCCCGCCCCGATCAGGTGAATATCCTAAAGCCACACATATTTATACGGTGAGTATAACATACTTTGTTATTAGATTTTGTGATAGATTTTTCAAGACACGCAGTATTACCCATGCGACAGGAATTAATATTTACATATATACTCGAACCTGTGTACAGGATGGTATGGAGATGCGGCGAAACTTATTCGTGGATTTGTTGACGCATGAAAGAAATGGATATCGGAGATTTCTTCCTACTAATATAAAACATTATCTTAGCCGCATCATGGAAAGGTCTACACAGTAGAGTTGAGCCTGCGACGCTGCGCTCTCCGTGACTGTTTATTTCAAGAACTTTGCTATTTGAATTAAATGTCACTTTAACGTCAGTATTTAATTTCATAATATTGTTATTTTATCGTGTGAACCATGTGTTTTTAGTATAAAAGTTTTACTGCACGGGGACCCTACCTAGTACAGTAATAATAATGGCAGCTCCAGTGCTAACATCGAACCAAGGCCTTGTTTAGATGCATCCCAAATTCCAAGTTTTTTCACTCTCTCTCCATCACATCAATTTTTAGCCGCTTGCATGGAGTATTAAATGTAGGTAAAAAAAATAACTAATTACACAGTTTAGTTGGAAATCACGAGATGAATCTTTTGAGCCTAGTTGGTCCACGATTGGACAATATTTGTCAAATAAGACGAAAGTGGTACTATTCATCGGGTTGAAATTTTTTCGCAATCTAAACGAGGCCCAAGTCTCACGGCTGGTCGAGTTAATCAATATTGCGTACGGTTCGTCCTCTCTGTTGTGAGCGTCGGTTAGTGGATCCATGATACAATTAAAAATTGTACGTTTGCCTGTGCAGGTAAGCCACGAGCTGTGTTTCAAGCTTTATTCCCCACGGCCACGGTTCAAACCTGAAACAAGATCCGATTTTTCTCTCATCTCCCTCGCTTCGATCTGCAGTGCTCTTGGTTTGTTGATCGAACGTCCAGCAAGAACCACGGTTCGGTTTGCAGAAATACTGGAGCTGCTCTAACTCATAAAAACAGTCAGCTGTAGCTGTGGAGCTGCATATAAGTGCAGTCGAACATGTCTAGATTTCCATTCAATTCAAGTGTTGCCTGATTACCTTTTCGCTGCAATATTGGGATTTTTTTTTCGAGAACGTGCGACGGGGTAGAACATGAACAAAGACACCGCCAGGCGGTGGAACGCACGTCGTTGTAACTATCCAAAACACCAATATACGGCAGGCAGGATTTGGAGCGCACAGCCAACGCCAGATTTCTGGTTCATATAAACGACATCACAGTCAGGTTTTGAACTGGTAGTAGTGATACTCGCCAACAACAATAGTCGGTAGTCCTATATCTTCAGAGAAGGAAAAAAATGGGATACTGCACTAGTAGAGAACAGACCTTTGATCCTCGGTTAAAATGGGCTCTAGTCCCGGAATTTTTTGCGCCCGGGACTAGAGATACCTTTAGTCCCGGTTGGTGGCTCCAACCGGGACTAAAGGTCCCTGCCCAACGGCTACTGCACCAGACAGAGGTGGCAGGGACCATTAGTCCCGGTTGGAGCCACCAACCGGGACTAAAGGTATACTTTTACTCCCGGTTGGTGGCTCCAACCGGAGTAAAGGTCTACTCCCGGGCCGTGGCTGCGCCCGGGGTTGGAAAGTTACCTTTAGTCCCGGTTGGAGCCACCAACCGGGACTAAAGGTCCCTCCTTTATATTCCGGCCGTCTCCTTCCTCCACGAGCCCGAGCTCAGCACATTTTGAAGCTCACTGCAGTAGTGTTCTTGCTTCCTCCCTCCCTCCATTGTTCCTCCATCCATTCTTCGATTCCTCCGTCGATTTCTTCGATTTCTCCATCGATTCTTCAGTTGTAAAGGTTACCAATCTCATACTCTCATTTTTCACCATTGTCTTATCTCATTTTGTTCACTATATATATATGGTTCTTTATTGTGGTTTTTTTCATTTGTAAGCAATTTGAGCTCAAAATCACTTCAAGCTTGCATATTTACATGAAAAAAGGTTAAAGTAGCTAGTTGAACTTGCGGACCGTGTTCATCTCGGCGACCATGTTCTCTGCCGAGCGGTAACGGACGTCAAGGAGGAGCTTTGATTCTATGAGGGAGAGCGGCAACGGTCGTGGAAGACCGTGTTCCCTTCCTCGTAGAATCGGAGCTTTTCCTTGACCAAGTACAGTGCCGTCCGGTGGAGAAATGCTCGCCAAGATGATCACGTAAGCAAGTTCAACTAGTACGGATGGTTATTTATTCACATGTCCCGATATCGTCGCAGTAGTCTGTCAATCACCATGCTTTTTATTTTAACTTTTTATGAAATGAAAAACTTAGAAAATAGTTAGAAAATTATAGAAAATCCGTACTAGTTGAACTTGCGGACCGTGTTCAGCTCGGCGAGCATGTTCTCTGTTGAGCGGTAACGGACATCAAGGAGGAGCTTTGATTCTACGAGGGAGAGCGACAACGGTCGTGGAAGACCGTGTTCCCTTCCTCGTAGAATCGGAGCTCTTCCTTGACCAAGTACGGTGCCGTCCGGTGGAGAAATGCTCGCCGAGATGATCACGTAAGCAAGTTTAACTAGTACGGATGGTTATTTATTCACATGTCCCGATATCGTCGCAGTAGTCTATCAATCACCGTACTTTTTATTTTAACTTTTTATGAAATGAAAAACTTAGAAAATAGTTAGAAAATTATAGAAAATCCGTACTAGTTGAACTTGCGGACCGTGTTCAGCTCGGCGAGCATGTTCTTTGTCGAGCGGTAACGGACATCAAGGAGGAGCTTTGATTCTACGAGGGAGAGCAACAACGGTCGTGGAAGACCGTGTTCCCTTCCTCGTAGAATCGGAGCTCTTCCTTGACCAAGTACGGTGCCGTCCGGTGGAGAAATGCTCGCCGAAATGATCACGTAAGCAAGTTCAACTAGTACGGATGGTTATTTATTCACATGTCCCGATATCGTCGCAGTAGTCTGTCAATCACCGTACTTTTTATTTTAACTTTTTATGAAATGAAAAACTTAGAAAATAGTTAGAAAATTATAGAAAATCCGTACTAGTTGAACTAGCGGACCGTGTTCATTTCGGTGAGCATGTTCTCTGCCGAGCGGTAACGGACGTCAAGGAGGAGCTTTGATTCTATGAGGGAGAGCGGCAACGGTCGTGGAAGACCTTGTTCCCTTCCTCGTAGAATTGGAGCTCTTCCGTGGCCAAGTACGGTGCCGTCCGGTGGAGAAATGCTCGCCGAGATGATCACGTAAGCAAGGTCAACTAGTACGGATGGTTATTTATTCACACGTCCCGATATCATCGCAGTAGTCTGCCAATCACCGTACCCAAACGTAGTATATATATAAATATAAATGATAATCGATTGTTATGTGTGTACACTCCCATTCTTCTGTTAATTTGTGGAAATATCATGTGAATTACTTACCTGCCGCAGTAAAAGACAAGAACACAATGACCATTAAAAATATCATTGTTTAGAGATATAGATAATTTTATAGTTTTTTAATTTTTTTTGTTTATAAAATAAGAAATTTATAGTGTATTAAAAAATGAGTTTAGAGAGTAGATGGCAACTGCTTCCGGGTCCTCAGCCTCTCATGGGTTTCCAAAGCGACTTAGGCCGGGCCTCCCTCTCATTCCATGCAGCAAGTGTCATGATGAGACGAAGATTGTGATGGAGTACCGAGTGAAGAAGGAGGGTCCCAACAAGGATCGTATCTTCTACAAGTGTTCGGATCACAATGTGAGTTATTTTATCGTTTTTAATGATTATGGTTAGTTTATACCTATTTTCATGATGGTTATGATTAAAGTTCTAATTTTTTGTTTTAATTTCAGTGGGATGGCAGTGGACGATGTTCAGGCTTCTACTGGGAGGAAGAGTATGTTGAACTCGTACAAAAATATCTTGCACAATAGGCAGATACGGCGGCTAATGAGGCAGTGATCCAGCCGAAGAAGCCCAAAGATGTTGCACAATCGGGGGATTTGTCTGTTTTAGTTGAGATTGGTCACGAAATTCTTGTGCTCCTGAAATGTATTTTAGCTTTAGTTCTTTTAGTAGTATTTGGGATTGTCTACATTGTAGCGATGCTTTCATAAATTTGTACCTTTTGTGGTGGCACGCATGTTGTATAAATAATTAATTATGATCTTGGTTTTAATATGGTATTTATATCATGTAATGCAGATGAGCCGGCATTGGATCTACAATGCTGATTGCCGCTCCCAAGAGTTCATTGACGGCGTGCATTCTTTGTTACGTGCGGCCGAGGCAAACAAACGCGACGGTTTTATGTGCTGCCCATGTGCCATATGTAAGAATACGGTGGAATATCCTTGCTCAAAGACTCTTTATTCACACTTGTTCAAGTTGGGTTTCATGTCAAACTATATTTGTTGAACGAAGCACGGAGAAACCGATGTTGTAATGAAAGAAGGTGAAGAAGAACAATGGGACGACAATGATATTATTCCCGATGGTGCGTGCTTCAATGATACTGCAATGGGAGAAGCTGAAGAAGAGGTAGCCGCAGAAGATGATCTGGCTGATGATCTTTGTCAGGTCATTCATGACGCACAAAGAGAATGTGAAAGTGAAAAGGAGAAGATCAAGTTCGAGCAGATGCTAGAAGATCACAAGAAATTATTGTACCCAACTTGTGATGTAGGGCAGAAAAAGTTGGGAACCACACTAGAATTGCTGCAATAGAAGGCAAAGAATGGTGTATCTGACAAGGGATTTGGAGAGTTACTAAAAATCCAAAAGAAGATGCTTCCGAAGGACAATGAATTGTCCGCCACTACCTATGAAGCAAAACAAGTTGTCTGTCCTATGGGGCTAGAAATCAAGAAGATACATGCATGTCCTAATGACTGCATCCTGTACCGTGGCAAAGAGTACGAGAAATTGGATGCATGCCCGGTATGCCATGCATCGCTGTATAAGATCAGGCGAGATGACCCTGGTGATGTTGAGGGCGAACGTCCGCGGAAGAAAATCCCTGCCAAGGTTATGTGGTATGCTCCTATAATACCACGCTTGAAACGTCTGTTCAGAAATAAAGAACATGCAAAATTGTTGCGATGGCACAAAGAAGACCGTAAGGTAGACAATATGTTGAGACACCCTGCTGATGGGTCCCAGTGGAGAGCAATCGACAGAGAATTCCCGGAGTTTGCAAATACCGCAAGAAACTTAAGGTTTGCTTTAAGTACAGATGGTATCAATCCTTTTGGAGAGCAGAACAGTAGTCATAGCACTTGGCCTATTACTCTAAGTATCTACAACATTCCTCCTTGGTTATGCATGAAGCGGAAGTTCATTATGATGCCTGTGCTCATCCAAGGCCCGAAGCAACCTCGCAATGACATCGATGTGTACCTAAGACCACTTATTGATGAACTTCTCATTTTGTGGAATAAAGAAGGTGTACGTGTGTGGGATGAGTACAAACAGGAACACTTTGATCTGCAAGCATTGTTGTTCATAACAATCAATGATTGGCCTGCTCTAAGTAATCTTTCAGGACAGTCAAACAAGGGATATAACGCATGCACACACTGCTTCAGTGATATTAGAGGTGTATTCTTGAAAAAAATGTCAAAAGGTCGTGTACCTTGGCCATCGTCGATTTCTTCCTGCAAATCACCCCGTAAGAAAGAAAGGCAAGCATTTTAAAGGAAAGGCAGACCACCTGACCAAGCCTCGCAACCGAACCGGTGAGGATGTACTCAATATGGTCAATGATGTGAAAGTCGTCTTTGGAAAAGGACATGGTAGCCAACCTGTTCCGAATGACGCTAATGGTCACGCACTTATGTGGAAGAAGAAGTCCATATTTTGGGACCTACCCTATTGGCAAGTCCTAGAGGTCCATAGCTCGATCGACGTGATGCATCAGATGAAGAATCTTTGTGTGAACCTGCTAGGCTTCATTGGTGTGTATGGAAAGCCTAAGGACACATTTGAAGCACGACAGGACCTGCGTTGTTTGAGAGAAAGAGACAACCTGCATCCAGAGAAGACAGATGATGGACGCTATTACTTATGTCCAACCAGCTACACTCTAAGCAAAGAGGAGAAGGAAATCATGTTTGAATGCTTAAACAACATCAAGGTACCATCTGGATTCTCCTCGAATATAAAGGGTATTATAAATATGCCAGAGAAGAAATTATGTAACTTAAAGTCCCATGACTGTCATGTTCTCATGACGTAATTACTTCCAGTTGCATTAAGAGGAATTCTACCTCCAAATGTACATCTAGCCACCGTGAAGCTATGTGCATTCCTCAATGCAATTTCTCAGAAGGCAATTGATCCAACTGATCTAGCTAAACTACAGAATGATGTGGTTCAATGTCTCGTCAGCTTTGAGTTGGTGTTCCCTCCTTCCTTCTTTGATATCATGACACACCTCCTAGTTCACCTAGTCAAGGAGATTTTCATTCTCGGTCCTATGTTCCTACACAACATGTTCCCCTTAGAGAGATTCATGGGAGTCCTGAAGAAATATGTTCACAACCATGCTCGCCCAGAAGGAAGCATCGCCAAGGGCTATAGAACAGAAGAGGTCATTGAGTTCTGTATTGACTTTATTCCCGACCTTGACTCGATTGGTGTTCCTGAATCGAGACATGAGGGGAGACTAAGCAGAAAGGGGACACTAGGGAGGAAAACATATATTGGTACGGATGATGATTATTTCAATAAAGCGCACTACACAGTTCTACAGAACTCCTCTTTGGTAGATCCGTATATTAAGACACACAAGGATCTCTTACGATCCGAGTTTCCAGGGAAGACTGAAGCTTGGATTACGCGTAAGCACATGGAAACTTTTGGCGGTTGGTTGCGAAAAAAAATGTCAAGGTGATGAGAGCATCCATGAGCAACTGTATTTATTGGCTATGCAACCATCATGGCATATCGTCACATACAAAGGGTACGAGATAAATGGGAACATATTCTACACAGTAGCCCAAGATAAAAGGAGTACCAACCAAAACAGTGGTGTCTACATAGATGCCACAGACCCGAATGGGAATAAGTAGACATATTATGGACGCATAGATGAAATATGGGAACTAGAATATGCACCTACTTTGAAGATCCCATTGTTCAAGTGTCAATGGGTCAAGGTGACCAGAGGCAGGGTAACAGTAGACAACGAGTATGGAATGACAACAGTAGACCTTAGTAATATTGGGTACAAAGACGAACCATTCGTCCTTGCCAAGGATGTGAATCAGGTGTTCTATGTCAATGATATGTCTACCAAACCAAAAAGAGGGAAAAACGATAATGACTCAACCAAAGAGCCAAAGCGCCACATAGTTCTTTTAGGGAAAAGAGTCATCGTGGGAATTGAGGATAAGTCGGACATGTCAGAAGATTATGAAAAGGATGACCGAATTCTGCCATTCAAAGTGAACAAAGACCCTAGTATCTTGGTAAATGATAAGGACACTCCATGGTTACGACGCGATCATAACCAAGGGACATACATAAAGAAGAAGTTCACTGTTGTGCCCACTTGATGATATAGTGATTTAATGTAGTGTGTGTTTGAGATATTATGTAATAATTGTGAATTTAGATGTTTATTATGTCATGTTTCAAATTAAATCAATGTTTGATTTGGTGGGATTTCTCTCTCAGAAAGGTAAATTAGGATATTGAGTGATGAAAAATTAAAATATTAACGTTAAAATGATGTGAAAACAAGTTTCCTGTCCAAAACCAATAGTTTTAATAATTTTAATTAAACACTACATTTTTGCATTAACGAAATAATAAATATTAGTTACATTATGTTTTATAATTGTAACAAAAAATAAAAAAAGTTAGGTTATAGATTTTTCCTATGTGCAATAAAGAAAAAGAAAATCCATATTTTTAACAAAATAATTTTATGCCTTTTATTTAATTTACTATATATTTAACAAAAATTATTGTATTTCTATTGTATTTAATAAGACTATTGCTTAAAACACGCGGGAAACGAAACTGCAGCCCACCTTTACTCCTGGGTTGGAAGCCCACCCGGGAGTAAAGGTGGCCTGCAGTTTCGTGGCCTGCCAAAAAAACCTTTACTCCCGTTGCTTATTACCAACCGGGAGTGCGTGTTACCAACCGGGAGTAAAGATATACCTTTACTCCCGGTTGGTAACACGCACCGGGAGTAAAGGACCTTTACTCCCGGTGGGGGGATGGCACCAGGAGTAAAGGGATATGGCATATATATAGCACTGCCATCTTCTTCCTTGCATTCTTCGCCGATTCCTCTCCCCCTGCGCCCACGCCACTCGGCCCGCCACACTGAGGACGCCGCGCCGCCACCCCGCTCGACGTCGGTTGTCGCCACCGCCTCGCGCGCGTCCACGGTCCCCACGCCACCCCGTGCGCCGATGACCTCGCGGCACCAGCTGCTGCCTGGTCGCCCCGGCCAAACGCAAGGCGCGCGCCACACCCCCGGTACTCTCGCTGCCCCGGCCAAACGCGCGCGCGTGGCCACACCATGCCGATACCCTCGCCCCGGCCAGACGCGCGGCCACACCACCGGCCGCCCTGAGGTACGCTAGTTGTGCCTGCTATGATCCTATTCCATCGATCTCCATGCATGAAACACTATGTACATATGTTTTAGGCAACGATCATGGTAACCGTACATACATGTTGTTCACGTTTTCTTTTATTCCTACATGCATGCTTTGATACAGTAGCGAAACTTTGTTGGTTGTCACTTGCATACGTACGTACATCAACAAATGTGTGTATCGATCACAAACCCAAACGTATACTTAGCTAATTTTCATGGCACGTCGCACATGGCGTTCAGACAAGCATTATTCTCTGTCGCGCTAACTATTATAAGAAAGAAAGCGCCAAAGGAACAGATCGAAAAAAATTCTAGTGTATATGCGCCATCTATAAGCGCCATGCATTTCTATGTATAAGCGCCATGCGTTTCTATGTATACGGCGGAGCACTGCCGCCCTCGTTCGCCCTAGGGTTTATACGGTGGAGCACCGCCGCCCTCGTTTGCCCTAGGGTTTAGGGTTTATACGGCGGAGCACTACTGCCCTCGTTCGCCCTAGGGTTTAGGGTTATGCCGCCCTCGTTCGATCATTTTTGGTGGGTGAAGGTTGGTTTGCAGGTGGTTGTGGATGATATAGCTGAGTCTATGAAGGGTGTAGCAGATGAAGTGGTTGAGAGTGTGCTTGAAAATACAGTTATGGAGATGGCGAGGGATATGGCATGCGAGGTGTGTTTTGAAGAGGATGCTCCCGATGTTTGGGAGTGGTCGACTTGATGTCTATTTTTTATCGATGTAACGTGTGTTGTTGTATTTGTTGTAAATTTGGCGTGTTGTTGTGAACCTCTTCGAGGGTTCCAATCATTGTAAACATTATTTGGAGCTGTTTACTCGACAAGTCAGGATGTAGTGCGATTTTGTTGTCACTTTGGTTTGCAGCAACGCCCCCCTTTTCTTTTAGGCGAGTCTCAGCGTTTATTGTTCTCAAAAACTTGACGCGCAATGATGCCCCCTTTCTTTCAGGCGAGGCTCGCTATTTTCCGTTTAATAAAACCTAATGCGTAGCGACGCCCCCCCTTTTGTTTCAGGCGGGATCGCCACCAAAACCTACTCGCTTCCTGATTCTTCTTATCATACAAATCAACCTTCACCCGTCAAAACCTACTCGTTTAGGGTTTAGGGTTTATACGGTGGAAGATTTTACGCATGTAAGCAAAGATTTGACGTACTATATATTGGTTTTGTTTTTTGAAGCTAGATGGCCAACCCGAGAAATATGAATGAGGAGGAGTTGATGATGAATTTGATCAACACTGGCACTCAAGTTGTCGGCGATGATGGTGCTAAAAATAACGTGCAAGAGGATGCAGATGACGGGAGTCAGTACTTAGCTCTTGAACAAAATAAGCAACAACATATTGGCCAAGTATATATTTTTTATTATTAGCTATATATATTATCATATGTCTTATGTGTGCTCATGACATTAAAAATAATGTTTATGTTTTGTAGCCCTCTAGATCGACATCAACAACTACAACGAAGAGTAAAAATGTTCGAGGTCCCAAAAAGCCATTGGAGGGCCGCTTCATCATCTCGAAGTTCAATGTGGATACAGGAGAACCGGGGGGCCAAATAAAATGAAATTCGTGCACCACTGTGGTTACCTTGTACGGGACTGGCTCCCGATCAGTACCCACGAATGGAAGAAGAAGACCAATGCTCCTCATATCAGTTTTGTCTCCGATCGTGACAAGACGTTAATTTGGAAAGATGTCTTGGTACATTTCACGCTCCAAACAGATGGTTATGATGATATAATAGATGGTGATGAATTGAAGGAGCGAGTTAGGGATTTGGCAATGAAGGAGCCACCCAGTTTCAGACTTGGAAGAAACACTTATACACGACGTATGTCAAGAAGAACATAGCACCAGATTTTACTATCCCAGGCCCGATCTTAATGCAGAGGCCCTATTAGGATGAGTTTGTACAGTACAAGACTTCGGAAGAGGGTGTGAGTCAGGTGATAAAGAACCAATGTAATGCCCAATAGAAGACATACCACCATAACTTGGGATCAGGTGGCTACCCGACTACCATTAAGAAGTGGAATAAAATGGAAGCAGACCTTCTTGCCAAGGGTATCAGACCAGAATCACTCGAGTGGGGAGAACGTGCAAAGAATTGGTTTTTTCGCTCATGGGGGAACACTGGACAAGAAGACAGGGAAGTGCGTTTATTGCGCAAGACTACAAGAAGCAGCAGAAAGATTGTTTTATCCTCAGAGAGCTACTGCTAGTGGTGCGTTCAGGCCCAACAGAGAGAAGGATGAGCTGACATACACCATCGGGACTATTGAACATGGTGGATGAACTAGAGGCAAAGGAAGTGTCTCGTGGGAGCATGGATTCCCTCAGGACAGACCTTCCTACAGAAGCCACCAGAGAAAGAAGGAAGAAGAGGCACAGCAGCTCTAGAGGTTGGAGGAAGCGGTGCGTGAAGCACAGGAGCGGGAAAAAACCTTGAAGCGAGAATGCAGGAGGAAGTCAGAAGGCAAGTGCAAATAGCAGTGAGTGCAAGCAAGCAGGCATCAGAGCCAGGAATCAACATTAGCCAATCTATTCAGTTGAAAAGCAGCTGCGCTTCCATGGAGATACCAAATCAAGGGGACACAGGACTGCGCTTCCCTGTGGATGACGTCACTGAACCTTGTACATCGTGTGAGCTACACATTCCGAAGGGGAATTCCACAATCAAGGTGGCTATCGGTCTTGTTAATCCTATCGACCGAACCAAGACACCAAGGATTTATGGGAATATAATCCAAGAAGGATATACTACCATCTCGGTAGATAAAGCTGAAAAAGGTTTTAGTGATTTGCCTCTTGACATTCCTGGAGGTGATGGTGAGAAGACTCTAGGAGAAGCAGAGAAGACATTCATTCTATGGCGCAAGCGCTACATCATTATTCCTGGGATGTCGGCTCCACCTCCTCCTGAACTACCTCACCATAGGTATGTGCGGATGAAAACACTACATCATTAATTTGTATTGGCTTAAATAATTAACAATCTGCTCATAATAATATGTCATTCCTTTTTTTGTAGCAGATCCTCCCCCAACCTAAATCCAATTGTTCAATCGCCAGATCATCATAGTGCTCTGTACGATGACATTGTGTTGGAAGGCGAGGCTGCATCCACACCATCTCCAAGGAGGTCTCCAACGCCGCAGTCACCACCTCCAAGGAGGTCTCCAACGCCGCTACCAACACCTCCAAGGAGGTCTCCAACGCCTACCCCGCCCCCGCCTACCAAGAAGCCTAGCAAGAGGCCAGCCCCGCAAACGAAGAACCAGTCCTCGCCGGCAAAGAAAGCCACCGTGAAACCAAGGGTTATTCCCAAAATAATATCTGAAGAGAAGGAAGAAGGAACTGATGCATATAAAAAAGATATGCCTAGATTCTATGACAAACTTAAAAAGAATCAAGAAGCAAGGAGAAACCCGGAGAAACCGTACTTCTTCGTAGCTTCAGATATTCTAAGAAAAAGGGTGGCTTCTTACCAGCAACAACAGCGGGAATCTCGTAAGCCATCCAAATCAACGTTATCGGACTATGACCGCACTCTTACCAAGTCAATTGAGGCAGCACAGAAAAAGAAGCGGATAGGGAAAGGAGTTGCCCAACTCGGACAACAAGCGCACCAATCAGTCCCCCCGCTAGTTGTTGGTAATGAATATGGTTCGAATTTAGGATTAATGCATCAGGCAAACATACCTCCGGATGTCGATTTGGATCACCTTGGTGAATTTATTAATGAGACTGGTCTCGACCTTTACCAGATGTTTGGTGATGGAAACATTGAGAGTGCGGCGGAGGTTGATATTTGGAAGAAAAAATTTGTACTAGGTCAGAGTCTATACAACCCTCAAGCCTTATCTGATCTGGGGACGCAAATGTACCTGCTAAACAAGTGGTACATGCAGGTGTCTACCGGTGGAGACTTTTATGTTGGTGTCAGAATTAGAGACGAACATTGGTTTCGTGGCGATGATGTTATGTATGTTGACTTTGCAGAATTTCATCAACTATGCCACCTGACCTCTCTGGATAAAGTTATCATTAGGTGCTATTGCCTGTAAGTAATAATTCTTTCGATCTATTATTAAACTCATCATATGTGTGTATATGCATATAAATTATCCTAACAAGTACTATATATATGTAGATTTACAATGACAGAGCTCAGAAAGGAAGGCTGCAATGAAATTGGTTTTGTTGATCCCCATATAGTATTCAAAGACCCAGTTACTCCAAAGACTAATTGAAAGTCTGAGTCAGAGAGTAACCTCATGAACTTCTTAGTGAACCAACGCCACAAGAAGGATATACTCTTTCCCTACAACTTCAAGTGAGTGTTAATAATGTCGATCATCCTTAATGGCTCATATGTTGATTCTAGTTAATTAATGAGTGTTATGCGTTATATCCTATAAACACATGCAGCAATCACTGGATATTGATGGACATCGATCTGGTGAAAAGTCACTTGATAATCTATGACTCGATGAGAAAACCACAACAAGACTACCAAGATATGATAGATATTATACAGAGGTAATTTTGGTATCTCTAGCAACTATATATACACACAAACATGATGATTAACTCTATCTGATGACGTGGCAAATTTTTTATTGGGCAGTGTTTGGAAAACCTTTATTGAGAAGCAACACATGGGAAAATGCAAAGCGCCACTGAATGTAATCCATTTGAAAGTAAGTCCCCTAAATCGCATCATCTTTATTAATTAAACATATAGCTTTCACCGGATCACCAGATTGGATGACAAATCTTTTTCTCGTAAAGTGGTGTCTGAGGCAAGAACAGGGGAACAACTACTGTGGTTACTATATTTACAAGTTTATCAAGGTGGTCTCCCAAAAAACTCCTACAGAGAGACTAAAAGTACGTTAAAAATACACTATATATTCATTTAATTATTATTATTGATTGTGTTACTATGTCTTTATATATATATGTATATGTACATATATTAATTTATTTTCCTTTAATTCAAACCTGTAGACTCGATGGTTGGAGGAAAAGGTCATACGGCAAGACCAAATCAAAGCAATTCAAGAGTCTATAGCCGGATTTTTTAATGAGCAGGTCATCGATTCCAAGGGCGAGTTCTACTTCGACCCAACACTACCATGAAAGCCAAGCTAGAGGATGAGAGAAAACTTGTTATATCACAACAACTGTAATGCAATCTTTTTGTAATATATGCACATGAAATAATATAATGTAAAATACACATATGCATGCTTGCATATATATATATATATATATATATATATATATATATATATATATATATATATATATATATATATATATGCTTGAATTGTGTGATTTAATTCGTTCATTGTGCTTGAACCGAAACATACTATATGCGCGTATAAATGTATAATTAGCAGCGTACAATATGACTTTGAAAACCTATTTTGAAAAAAAAAACAAAAAATGAAAAGAAAAGAAAAAAGAAAAAAAAACTTTAGTCCCGGTTCGTATTACCAACCAGGACTAAAGGTGCCGGCCATCGTGGCATGTCAGGAGGCACCTTTAGTCCTGGTTGGTGTTATCCACCGGGACTAAAGGTCCTCCTTTGGTGTCGGTTCCTGACCCGGGACTAAATGACCCCCCCTATAGTCCCGGATGCTTGCTCCCGGGTGGGGAACCGGGACTAGAGGGGGTTCCCCACCGGGAGTAAAGCTCGGTTCTCTACCAGTGCTGGCGACTCGTCACGGGTATTACATGAATTATATTCTATACATACAAAATAAATTAAGCTAGTACTGTTGAAATGTTCATAAAAAACAGAACTTTCTGAATTTTTAAGTCATTATGGAAGAACTTTTATTAATAAAGCAAGTCACAACAAAAGAAGTAATATTTTGCATAAATTTTTAAATAAGACGAGTGGTCAAAATTAGTGTCAAAAAAGTCAAACGTCTTATAATTTGGGACGTAGGAAGTACTATTTAGCACCCGTGTCTAAGCATCTAGCATTTGACATGCAACTAGTAGGTACTTGAGCAAATTAACATAAGAAAGAGGAACTCTCTGTTTATGGTGTTGTGCATAAACTATTTGATAATCCTTGGATGTTGTTAGATTTTACCTGATGGCTGCTTTCATTTGTGCCCATTGTTCGTTTAGTTAAACTCTATTTACACTACTAAAATGATGGAATTCTCCTAGAGTTTTTAAGTAGTAATAAAACACTACCATTAGTCATAGCACATGAGAATCCTCACTAGGAGGCATTTGATAGAAAAAGTTTATACTAAATTTTAAATACTAAAACACTAGGAGAAGCCCACATCATTAGGAGAAGTCTGAAATTCTGGTAGTGTTAAATGGTACGTGGTGATAAGTCATTTTCATTTAATCAGTCATTTATCCTGTTTAAACAGCTACTTTGTTCATTTTAATTGCGGCTACACTAGCACGCGGATGTCCAGACGCCCGCGGCTGCTCCACCTCATCTCTCAGATTCACGCGCTACCCGCGCCAGCTCCATTGTCCTCGTTCGCATCCGAGCCTCCTGCTTCAGATCCGTTGCCGACGCTGCTCGGATGACTCACCCCCGCCTCTTTCACAACAGCTTTGCGTACCCTGTGCCTCATGGACACCAACGCCGGCGGTCTGCACTTGCAACATGAAACACTCGAATGCAACATACATTTGAAACAGATGAAACATTTGGGACATACACTTGCAACATGTATGTCAAACATATGCAATATCCAGATAAAACAACTGCAACATGAAAAAACACTTATTGCAATATAAGACTGAAACAGCTAAAATATTTAGAACATATTGTTGCAATATATGTATGAAATCATATGCAACATCTAGATAAAAAACGATAGCAACATACGTCTACAAAATGAAACATTTTGAATAAACGCTTGCAAAATGCTTCTGAAGCACTTGCAACATATGTAACATGTGCAACATTCTCGATATACTTTTACAACATCCATAAGAAATAACTGCATCATACCTTTAAAACGATTGAAACACCTCAAACATGCATTTGCAGCATAGGGGGAGCCTGGGCCGGTCGATTCCAGCCATCGTGGTCGCAGCCGGCGACGAGCGGCGGCGCACGAGCACCACCGCCACCAATACCGGGCTTGGCTCGGCGGCGACGGTGGGGGATGGGGGAGGAGCGCCATGGTTGCTGGGGTGGGGGAAGCTCGGGCGCTAGACTGAGAAAGGGCACCGCGCCAAGGTGGAGGAGAGCCGCCTACTCTCCTACAACCCCGCCATGCCACCTCCATGGATCTCGCTGGAGGCGAGTGGATCTCGCTCCTGCTCCATGGATCTCGCCGGGGTGGGGGAGAGGGCTGCTAGATCTGTGGGCGTTGGGGGCTCCCGGAGGGGGAGGATGGCGGGCGTTGGTGCATTGCGGCAGGGGATGAGGAGTGCGGATTGGAAGGGGTAAGGGCGGGAGCGGAGCGGAGCGAGGCGTGCAGGAGTTGATTTTGTTTTTTTAGGCAAGCGGCGCGTGCGACAGTGAGTGAAGCGAGACGTTCGTCCTTCCGAACATCTTAATGGTAGCATTACCATTTCATTTGGGCATTTAGCCTGAACAGTGGATAAACAGTATTTGAGTGCTTGTTTAACATCTAGGAAAACATTGTTTGCACATCAAAGACTAAAAAACACCAACAAAAAAAACGGACACAACGTATAAGGCTTGGGGGTACTTGAAAGATACCACATCATGCTATACGGCCTACGGGGTGGTGGATGAAAAATTAAAGAGATAATTCCGTGTGTGCCACTGAATGATTCTATAATTCCAAGTGTGCCACTGAATGTTTGGTCTGGACATGAGTACCATTAGAAATATTTTTACGTTCCATACATGCCACTGCCGTCTAACAGCCGTTAAGTCAATTCCGTATGTGCCACTGAATGATTTCATAGTTCCGGGTGTGCCACTGAATGTTTGGTCTGGACATGAGTGCCATTAGAAATGTTTTTACGTTCCATGTGTGCCACTGCCATCTAACAGCCGTTAGAGTACAGCGTAAAAAGACGCTTATGCCCCTCCTTCATCTCTCCTCCTGTGACATTGCTGCTGGGCCCCACCCACCAGCCTCTGCTTTCTCCCCCATCCTCTCTCTCTCCCATGCTGGCCTTTTCTCCTCACCGACGGCAGTGGCCCCGTCGGCCACCACGCGTCGCGCTCATGTCCTGCAGGCCACCACCGCCGTTCCCCTCGCCGCTTCCCACGCGGTGGCCGAGATCCACAGCTCCCCCGCACCTCCATCCCTCCTCCCTCGCCGCCGGCTGGAGATGGGCCGGCGGCATGCGGGAGACAGCGGCGGCAGGGGAGCGACGCAGAGGGGGCTGCCGGCGGCGAGGGAGGAGGGATGGAGGTGTGGGGGAGCTGTGGGACGACGAGGGGAGTGCCAAGCCGGCTGGAGATGGGCCGACGACGCGTGGGAGACAGCGGCGGCAGGGGAGAGACGCGGAGGAGGCCACCACGCGTCGCGCTCATGTCCTGCAGGCCACCACCGCCGTTCCCCTCGCCGCTTCCCATGCGGTGGCCGAGATCCACAGCTCCCCCGCACCTCCATCCCTCCTCCCTCGCCGCCGACAGCCCCCTCCGCGTCGCTCCCCTGCCGCCGCTGTCTCCCACGCGTCGTCGGCCCATCTCCAGCCGGCTTGGCACTCCCCTCGTCGTCCCACAGCTCCCCCACACCTCCATCCCTCCTCCCTCGCCGCCGGCAGCCCCCTCTGCGTCGCTCCCCTGCCGCCGCCGTCTCCCGCATGCCGCCGGCCCATCTCCAGCCGGCGGCGAGGGAGGAGGGATGGAGGTGCGGGGGAGCTGTGGATCTCGGCCACCGCGTGGGAAGCGGCGAGGGGAACGGCGGTGGTGGCCTGCAGGACATGAGCGCGACGCGTGGTGGCCGGCGGGGCCACTGCCGTCGGTGAGGAGAAAAGGCCAGCATGGGAGAGAGAGGATGGGGGAGAAAGCAGAGGCTGGTGGGTGGGGCCCAGCAGCAATGTCACAGGAGGAGAGATGAAGGAGGGGCATAAGCGTCTTTTTACGCTGTACTCTAACGGCTGTTAGATGGCAGTGGCACACATGGAACGTAAAAACATTTCTAATGGCACTCATGTCCAGACCAAATATTCAGTGGCACACCCGGAACTATGAAATCATTCAGTGGCACATACGGAATTGACTTAACGGCTGTTAGACGGCAGTGGCACGTATGGAACGTAAAAATATTTCTGATGGTACTCATGTCCAGACCAAACATTCAGTGGCACACCTGGAATTATAGAATCATTCAGTGGCACATACGGAATTATCTCAAAATTAAAATGAGGTGACTTTAGGCGGGTCACTCGTCCTAAAGAAGAGGGACGGAGACAATTACCAGTGAATAAATAGCATTAAGTAAAACACTGCTGCCCACGTGGCTAAAGGTTCTCCGACCCCATCGGAAGCACAGCTCATTCCCCCGCCAAAATTGCAGAGGGCGCCAGCCTCTCAGTTTCTGAAACCATTCCTGCAGGTCCCTGCTCCCTCCCTGGTTATAAGCAGCTCACAATCTTGGCATTTGTAGGCTGGCACAGTCAGAGCCTCAGAGGAGCGAAGCTTTTCAGTTTTGACACAACACAATCTTCCCTTCCACTTCCAGCTCTGCTTCACTACACTCATCCAACCAACGAACCATCCATCCATGGGTCTCTTCAGCACGCCGGCCAAGGTGTACAAGCCGGCGGCGGAGGTGGACCTCGGCCCGGACAGCGGCGAGCACTACATCAGCCCCAACGTCAAAGGTCCCTCGCCCTGCCCTGTCCTGATCGCTCGCAGTTGCAGACTTGCAATCAATCGTGCACATGCATGCATGATTCAGTTCAGACTTCAGAGTCCTCTGCATCCAGAACCCAGTGATGCTCGGAGATGATATCAGTGTCTGCTTACCCTGATGCATCGATCGTCTTTCCCCTGCAGCTCCACGCGTCGCCGGGTTCCTGGTGAAGATGCTGGCGTGGGTGCTCGAGACGCCCGTCCTCGGCTGGATCGTGGTCTCTGTCCTCAAGAGGGACAACCTCGTCTACAAGGTGCATGCCATCTGAATGAATGAAACTGAACTTAGCCTGAAACTATACTAGTAACTAGTCACCAACTCATAGTCGTCCTCGTCTCCGCAGCTCGTCTCGGACGCCGAGATCCCTGAGCCGCCGCTGTTCACGGCCACCCACACATGGCAAGGTTGTCTGTCACCTTCTCACCTCTGACATTCGATCGCTCTACATTAACAGAATGAAACCGTTGCGTTTGCTGTACGATGGATGCAGCAGCGATCCCCGAGCAGCAAGTGAGCGTGACGGAGCCCGGCTTGTCGCCGGCGGAGCGCGTGCAGGCGGCCGTCGCCTGCATCCCAGCTGACCTGGAGCCGCCGCCGGCGGCGCTCGCTGATGGCCCGTCGTTCAGGCGTTGGACGGTGCGGGACTTCCACAGGGCCTACAGCTCAGGACAGACTACCCCTGTCATGGTAAACAACCCGTTTTTCTGTATTTTTACCCCAGCCGGCATGCATGGTGGTAAAGTAAAATAACGTTACAGCTCAACTTTACGTTCGTCGTTCCATCCCTGTCAGGGTCACTTTAAAGTTAGTTACCTTCTGTTTGATCTATATGCTAAAAGTGAAAAGGAGGGGAGAGAGAAAGAAATTAAAGTCACCTAGGACCACTTTTATTTACTTTTACATACCCTTGATGACTAAAGTCACTAAACATTAGTGACCCCTTTTAATCAGAGTGTTTAATATTTTAGTGATTAAAAGTGAGCACGTGTTTAGTTAGGGGAAAGTTGGAAATTTGGATACTGTAGCACTTTCGTTTTTATTTGACAAATAGTGTTCAATCGTGGACTAATTAGGCTCAAAACGTTCGTCTCGCAATTTCCAACTAAACTGTGCAATTAGTTTTTTTTTCGTCTACATTTAATGCTCCATGTAAGATTCGATGTAATGGCTACTGTAGCATTTTTTGAGAATTTAAGGTGGGAACTAAACACGCGCTGATTAAACTTTAGTGACCCCTAACAAGCCCTAATTTTGCACCAACTTTGGGAGGCAATAATAGACCCCCACCGTTCCTCCCTGACAAGCAGAGCCTTGAATGCAGCGACAGAATTTAGGTGGCCTCGAGCATTCGCTGCACCTGAACCAATCCTGCGAATCAACATAACGTTTTGTGTGCAAAGGTACTAAGATGGTGTTTAAATTCATGGGCTAAAATTTAGGGAGTGTCATAACGGGTGTCATTTGAGGTGTCACATAGGAGTGTTCGGATAGTAATAATAAAACAAATTACAGAAGTTCTCAGAAATCCGCTTGACGAATTTATTAAGCCTAATTAATCCGTCATTAGCACATGTTTACTGTTGCACCACATTATCAAATCATGGACTAATTAGGCTTAAAAAATTCGTCCTGCAAAGTAGTCGCAATCTGTGTAATTAATTATTTTTTAGTCTATATTTAATACTCCATGTATATATCCAAACATCCGATGTGATAGGGACTAAGCTTTAAGGGAAAAAACTAAACAAGGCCGGACATAATCGAAGATCACTGCTACAGAAGTCTTTTCTCGAGGTGGCTAGACATCCTTAGAAATCAATTTATAGCGGCAGCCGAAACATGAGCCGCCTCTACAAGTCGTTTCCTAAAAAAAATCAAAAGTCAAGCCTAAAAACTAGGAATAATGCTGTCTCTACAAATCATTTTCTAGACAATCAAAAATCAAGTCCAAAAAATAATAATAATTTTTTAATCCGGAGAAGGCCACACTAGGTAACTACAAGAACCTCATAATTTTTCGCGCAAAATTTGTGCGTGTACGTGACCCGCAATCTATTGTCTCACGCGGGCTAACCTGTCCAGCCATTCGACCCCTAAATCAATTGTGAAAAAGGTGGATATGTTTACTTTTTTGGATATTGAAATAAATATTTGAGACCCTAAAAGAATTCAAATAAAACAATTTGAACTACAAAGTTGTTGATCTCATCGATTTGTCGATTCGAGGCTGTTCGAATATTTTGTATTTTAAAATGTTAGAACTTCAAACATAATTTTGGGAGCCTAAACTAACTACCAACTCCAATAAAAAAAAGTTTGAACTACAAAGTTGTTGATCTCGTCAAGAGTTACAACTTTAGTTTTAGTCATTTCTCCATCTGAGGTTATTTGAAAATTTTGAATTTCAAAATGACCATATTCAAATAGAATTTTAAACTATATATGATTTCAAATAGAAAAAACTACTACAAACTTTTACATCCCTACGAGATCTATGACTTCAGTATTGGTCATTTGAAAAAAAAAATGGATTTTAAAATGTAAGAACTTCAAACCAATTTTATGGGCCCTAAATGTTTTCAAATGAAACTACAAAGTTGTAGATCTCGGAGATCTACAATTTGATATAAAGTTTGTATTCATCCATCGTTGTTTGATATACTTCCTCCATTCTAAATTATAAGTTGCTTTGACTTTTTTGGTATATCCATTTTGTTATGCATCTAGATATAACAATATGTCTAGATACATAGCAAAATAAATGAACCAAAAAGGTCAAAACGACTTATAATAATTTAGAACGGAGGGGGTAGTTATGAATTTACTATAGTGCTATAACTCTCTTTAGAGGCGGCTCTAGATATAGCTGCCCATGAAAATTAATTTTTAGGGGTGGCTGAAAAATCCAGCCGTATCTCACAACAAATGAATTTATTTCTAGAGCCAGCTCGTTTCGATGATCATTTTTAAGGACGGTTTTAGAGTCTTTATTAAAAAGAACGTCATCTCTGCAAATGCTTTCTGTAGTGGTGGATTATCATATCGGAACCGTGTTGTTTATGCCGGCTGCGCATGCGTGCAGGTGGCGCGGAGATTCCTGGCAGCAGTGGAGGAATGTTCGGGGCCGGATCTGAACATGGGCTTGTTCATCAGCTGCGACCCCGGGGACGTGCTGCGCCAGGCCGACGACTCCACCCGCAGATACCAGCAAGGTGCGTGTAGTAGTCGTAGTACGTACTCGAACAGGTTGCCACCGTCAGCCGTCCTGCGCTCATCGCATTCCGCGCAGTAATCTGTGAACAGAACAGCTAGGCAGAAGAAATCAATGCATCGCCGTAGAATAGAAGCAACTGACAGTGGCATCCATGCATGTATCAGTAGTACTCAGCAGTGCTCATCAGTGGTCAGTAGTTGATGAGTACTCCTGCGTGCCTCAATTTCTCGCCACTGACATTCAGCTCAGCAGTGGGCTTTTGCTTCTAGAAGCTGTCAGCCTGTCACCATAACTAGAAAGCAGCACCATTTTTACTGCACCGCGCCAGAGCTGCCCGGTAGATGCGCCAACAGTTAGCTGCCAGCAGCCGGCACTGTGGACGGTGTAATAGGGTAGTGAGGACTGAGAGTAGTAGTGACCCATGAGGCCACACGAGGCATGCTCCTGCAGGGCCCAGAGATGGAACGAGCAGTGTGGTGTACGGTGTACCAGCTCGATGAACAGTGCGGCAGCTGCTCTACAGGACGGCACTGCCCGTGGCCGCCACAGCCTGCCCCTAGAGGCCGGCCGCGCCGCCTCCCTCGCTGAATCGTCTAGCTGAGCTGAGACAAGGGAGTAAAGGAACGCACACGGGGTGTGTTACCGTGTTAGGTTACGGCTTTACGCTGCAGAGGTGAACGCACACAAGATGTCAGTGCCCTTAGTAGGCAGGCACTGATGTCTGATGACTGACGAACGAAGCGTTTCAGTCTTTCCAGAGGAACGGCATCGTCGATCGATCGTCTCCGGAGGAGCCTGCACTGAATGCCCTTGAAGAGAAAAACCAGTGCTGAATTGAATTACTAGCTTGCGCAAGATTTGATCGTGCATTACATTACACGTACATGGGTGGATGTCTGCATGATTGATGTACGTTGCTGGACGTATGGTCCCTGGGCTGTTCGATCCATCCCTCCCTCATCGCTGGATTCTGGAATGGGGGGCACTCATTCATTCATTGCTGCTGCTGCATCAGCATCATCAGCATGTGGCCGTAGTATGTATGCATGCCGGCCAAGGACTCCGGTAGGAATTGCATTGCATGATTGCATTGCTCACATGATTGGATCTTCGGATGATGCAACGCTGCAGGGGCGCCGCTGTCCGCCATGGACGGAGTGCTGGTCGCCGTCAAGGACGAGCTCGACTGCCTGCCGTACCCTACCACCTGTAAGCTAGCTAACTCTGAGTTTATTAGTCATATGTTTTTCTCTCACAACAAATTATCTTCAGCCGCCTTATCAGCCATCGAACTGATTGACGGTTAGCTCACATTCAATTTTTTTAATAATAATGGAACCAGATTCGCCGCTGTAATTGTTGATACAATTTTTATAACTTTTGGTCAAATTTGAAAAAAAATGACGTAGGATTCACGGTTCCAATCCAAGGTCGCCCCGTCATGTGGGCTCGCCTACTGATTACTGAACACGTTGTGTAGAGTGTCGTACCTGTCAGAATCTCCCAACAGTGCACTAGCAACAAAATCAGAGCTGCGATCGACATGCTGACGCTGTAGCTTTCACCACCGTTGTAACTTGTACCAAGTTTTTACCGGTCCGCCTACCAACCAAGTAATTTTTACCGGTACCGTATGTACGTACGGCAAATAATGCATGCTTCCATGACGATGACGCAGGCGGCACGCGGTGGCTGGGGTCGGCGCGGCGGTGCGTGGTGGACGCGGCGTGCGTGGCGCAGCTGCGCGCGTGCGGCGCCGTGATGGCTGGCAAGGCCAACATGCACGAGCTCGGCGCTGGCACCAGCGGCATCAACCCGCACCACGGCTCCACGCGCAACCCCTACAACGTCGGCAGGGTCTCCGGCGGCTCCTCGGGCGGGTCCGCCGCCGCAGTCTGCGCTGGGCTCTGCCCCGTCGCCCTCGGCGCCGACGGAGGCGGTAATAAAAGGAGCACGCGTGCTTCTTTTTCTTTCATTCAGCTGTGGCCGCGGATCATCACTGTAATAAGTCACTGACGCTGGCGTGGCGTTTTGGGCGCTGTTCCTGCAGGGTCCGTGCGCATGCCGGCGGCGCTCTGCGGCGTCGTCGGGTTCAAGCCGACCGCCGGCCGGCTCTCCAACTCCGGGTGCGCCACCTTCGTACATAAATGAACGCAGAACACAATCCTAGCTTGTGATGCTAACACTGTTAACTGACACGATTAATGTTTCAGGCTTCTTCCTCTGAACTGGACGGTCGGCATGCCGGGGATCCTAGCAGCAACGGTCGAGGACACGCTCATCGCGTCAGTGCCGGCCACCTTCTCATTTTTTCTTCCATATACAAAATCTGATCCATCTGTATTTCCTTGTACATGTGTGTATATATATGTTCATCCATGGGCAGGCAAATGATGTCTTTGTTTGTTTCTGTACTTTGTTTCAGTTATGCGGCCATTGCTGATCAGTCAAAACCAAGCCCTTTGCAGGTGACAGAAAGCAGGATCCCGGCCCATTTCATTTTGTTCCATTTTCTGCTTCCACACATTTCAGCGACTACTAGCTCAGTGTTCAGTAAAGATTGACTGATCGACTTGTTGATGATCTGCTCTGTAGCAGCCTGAACTGAACCTGCCCATTCTGACATGCACGAGGTCCATGCCTAACATCAGGCTCGCCAAATACGCAAAGGTCAGTCGGTCGGTCTCTGAACTTTGGTCACCAATGTCTGAAATTTATGCCTGAACATCGCGCTGACATTAATTTGCGACCAAAAAAAAACAGTGGTTCGACGATAGTTCAGAGGACATCAGGAGCCTCTGCGGGAAGGCTCTGCAGATGCTGCGCACGCACTACGGTTGGGAGGTAAGGCGCAGTTTAGCATCTGAATTCTGAAGAACATTACATGGCTGCAGTTCTTCCATTCTGAAAAAGAAATGCTACGTGCTACAAACTCTTTCCGTTTTGGCTGCAAAGAGTGTGGACGTCACAGTCCCGGAGATCGAAGAGATGCGGCTGGCGCACTACGTGACCATGGGCTCAGAGTGCACTGCCTCCCTCGCAAAGTATCTCGACAACATGTAAGCAGCTCAGTTAGCTGTTGGCCGGGTCAGTTCGTTCCTGATACGCCATTCAAATCCATGGCCTGATGCAGCAACGAACTGAACTTTGTACGGCAGGGACAGGTCTGAGATCGGGTGGGACGTCAGGATCGCGCTCAGCGCCTACGGATCCTTCAGCAGCAGAGATTACCTCAACTCGCAGCGCCTCCGGTAGGCCGCCACGCATCAAATGAACAATGCCATTATTAATCTGAAAAATCTCTGAATCCTGATGCTGCAAAAACGGGAACGCCTGTAGATGCCGTCAGATGTACTTCCACGAGAAGATCTTCGAGACAGCCGACGCCATTGTCACGCCGATGACAGGGTATGCTATGCATACGCGACTCCATCCTAATCCTTGCTCCACTCCATGGCATGCATGACATGGCTGCTGCTGCTGCTGCTTCACTTGCTGTGTATGTAGGGTGACGGCGTACGCACTGCAGGACGACGCGTTGAGCACGGGGGAGCTGGACTACATCAACGGAGGTAAATGTGATGCGACGATGGTTGATCAAGGAGAAGTGATTCAGTGCATCTCTGACAGCTAAAAACAACTTGCAGCTGCTCTGGTGCGGTACTCGATCGCGGGGAACTTCCTGGGGCTGCCGGCGATCACCGTGCCGGTTGGGTACGACAGGGGAGGGCTCCCCGTGGGGCTCCAGTTCATCGGCCGCCCGTGGTCGGAGGCCATGCTGCTGCACCTCGCCTACGCCATGCAGGAGGCGTGCGGCAAGGAGCACCGGAAGAAGCCCAAGGTGCACTACGACCTCCTCAGGAATCAGTAGCTCCGGCGGTCCGGCCTCGAGCAAAATGGTGGCCGTGGAGTGTCAGGAGGCGATTCATTACAGCTATATATAGGGTGATTGATTGATTTATTGTGCTCGTGATCATCAAATTTGTCAGAGGGAAAATAAAATGGTTGCAATTGTGCGCACCGTTCATTTCATGTCTACACTCTACAGTCATTCTTGTGAAACTTTATCCATGTGCAATTGCCCATGCGCCATTATATTCTCCAAAGTTCATCGAGCATTTGTATTCCGCCATACTGTTGCTCTTCAAATCTGTCACGTCTATCGATACCTGCTGCTTATCTTTTCAATCAAGAAACCTTTGTTTAAAAACAAAGTTCAGTTAGATGGTAGGCATACGAATTAAAAAAAAAGAAAGAAAGAGAAAAGAAAAATGAACCCGGCATGCTAATTAGCATTTAGCAACACAATATCGCAAACTTAGCGTGCATACAGTTCAAAATCATCTATCAACCAACGTTACATTTTTCCAACTGTGCAGAAAACTAGCTTGACGCATTTGTTCCAGCTAGCTCTAATGTACTGCGAAGCGAGATGATCAAAATTCACAAATTCTATCATCCTCTTTGCAAAAGATGGTGGTTGAGTAGTGCATATAAAGCATCTCAGTTCTGTATCAAACACTGTTCTTTCTATAAAAGACGGGTATACCCCTCTGTCAAAAAAAATTAAAGCATCTCAAAGGCAGTATTGGAAGTCTGAACGCACCTAGGTCCTATATATTGTGGAGATTACAGTGTTTTGGTGATTGATGCACACAAGTAGCTACGCCTAACGTGTGCTTTGCACGGAATAATGCAATAGAGTTAGTCACATTGCGAATGGTCGCAAGTGACTGGCCCCAAGACTTGGTGATCGATTAAGGAGATATCTTTTATTAAATGTCATTCACATTATACTCCCTTTATTAATTTATGCTTCCTGGAATGTGTTACTGGATTGTGTTATTCAAGCATCTTTTTATTAAATTTTATACACATGATATGAATCCATTTATGCTTGCCGGTACACATTAGTTAAGTATTATTTTATTAAATTACATCCATATTAAATCAACCAAAACTAAATCACAAATAAGATTTTTGACATCAGCAAGCATCTTACTTATGATTTTAGTTTTTATTTATATGATGTATATCAATTTTAGTAAAAGGATACTTAAATACACACGTGCCAGCAAGTATTGATGTACTATATAATGAAGATACACTTTAATAAAAGGATGTTAAAATGAAGAGTACAATGAGCATAAGTTAACTTATATAATTTGGATGAAATTTAAATATATTTTTTTCACCAAAATGCCACAACTAAGCACAGAAATAGGGCCCAAATAAGGCATAATTGCATACACCAAACAATGTCATACAGGGCATGAGTGCATTTTCTTACATCAGGGGTACTTTGGTTATTTCGCATGTAAGTTAACGATGTTAGCCTTCAAAACTAACGGTAATGTCATATAGGAAATGGAATTCGAAGACAGTGTCGGATAGAGTTTTCAAAGCCATGGGAGGAATATGTGAGTTTGACGGTGTATGATACAAGGAATTTTGTCGATTTAATTTGGCACTGGAGCATGTACGGGGCTACAGCCCATGATGCAAACTAAGGCCTGCTGGTAGCCCATGATGCAATGTGCAATAATAAAGCCCATTATGTTTTCCTGCTCATATTCCATGCATTTTCTTGCTAATAATGTGAGGTAGCCATACACGGGAATGACGTGCTATGCTAGGTGGGAATAGAGCGGAGGCGTGAGGCGATGCAGCCACCTGCTCGGCGGATGCCGATTTTGCTTTTGCGACGATAAAGGCTACTAGCTTAGTCTTTACGTGGCGTCACGGCATTCGTAACACTTCCATTTGTAGCACGTAGTAACTAGCAGTACCACTAACGTGGCAGCTGGAACAGCAGCGGGTGGGGTCCCGAGCTTGACACCGGAGCACGCCGTGCGACGACTGGCCATCTCGATCAGATGAAGCCCTGGCCCCTGGGTGCTATAAATTCTGTTGCACGACGGGCTCAGGAGAGAAACCGGCACCAGCAGACCAGCTAGCTACAAGATCATGGCCGCGGCGGGCAACGACGACGCGGCCACCATCAGCTCCGAGGCCGCCGCCGGGAGGAGGTGGTCTCTGAGCGGCTTGACGGCCCTCGTCACCGGCGGCACCCGCGGCATCGGGTACGTACGTAGTATAACACAAGTGGCGCATGCCGGTTCTCTGTAAGTGTAACTGACTCGTACGCATGCATCCATGTGCTCGGATCAGGCGTGCCGTGGTGGAGGAGCTGGCGGCGCTGGGCGCGGCGGTGCACACGTGCTCCCGGAACGAGGCGGAGCTGCGCGACCGCCTGGCCGAGTGGGAGGCCACGACCGCCAAGACCGGCGGCGGCGGCGTCACGGGGTCCGTCTGCGACGTGTCGGCGCGCGACCAGCGGGAGCGTCTGCTGCGCGACGCGGCGGAGCGGTTCGGCGGCAAGCTCAACATCCTGGTGAACAACGTGGGCACCAACTTCAGCAAGCCCACGGCGGAGTACACCGCCGAGGACTACGCGTTCCTGATGGCCACCAACCTGGAGTCCGCCTATCACCCTCTGCCAGCTCGCCTACCCGCTGCTGCGGGCGGCCTCCGGCGGCAACGCCAGCGTGGTGCTCGTCTCCTCCGTGTGCGGCGCCGTGGCCGTGTGCACGGGCTCCGTCTACGCCATGGCGAAGGCCGGCATGAACCAGCTGGCACGGAACCTGGCGTGCGAGTGGGCCGCGGACGGCATCCGGGCCAACTCCGTCGCGCCGTGGTACACCAGGACGCCGCTCGTGGAAGGGGACCTGTCGCGGGGGGAGTACGTGGAGGAGATCCTGCGGCGGACGCCGCAGAGGCGCGTCGGGGAGCCCCAGGAGATCTCGTCGCTGGTGGCGTTCCTCTGCATGCCCTGCGCGTCGTATATCACCGGCCAGACCATCGCCGTCGACGGCGGCATGACCGTCAACGGCCTCTACTACCCAGCTCATCAGGACTAAGCTACAATGAAGAAACCAGCGACGCGTCAAGGAATAGCTTGATGAAGAATAAAGTAGTTATTAGTAGCTACATTATTGTCGGTATTTACGTCATAGATCTTCTTTACGTAAGAAAGACACTTGAAGAATGCGTTTTGCTACACATATATGGGCTGTTGTCGATTATGTCTGGTGCACTGCAATTTTGTTTTAATAATTCATTATAATTGTGTTTGCAGTTCTCGCAAATGAAAATTACATGTGTGTTTTGGTTGTGATGCTTACCCCAGCTTGGACCTATTTGGGGGGGGGGGGGGCTACGCTAAACACTCCCGCGCGAGTCGCCGCAGCGTCCGGCCGGCATCTGCCTACGTTCGTTTGGTTTGCTCCCTCATACATTTGATCTTTCATATTGTTGATCTTGTGCTTAGTACACTACTGGAAACAGCAACATTGCCGAGGGCAAAAGACTTTGCCGAGGGCCTGATTTCGGGCACTCGGCAAATCCTTTCTTTGCCGAGGGCCGCCCTCGGCGAAGCTTAGCCCTCGGCAACGGCTCGTTCGCCGAGGGCCGGACCCTCGGCAATCAACGGCCCACGGCAAAGGCCCACCTTTGCCGAGGGCCGGGCCCTCGGCACAGTACCGCCTCTCGGCGACCTCGGCCGAGCGTGACGGCGGCACCGGCCGTCAGCCTTTGCCGAGGGCTCGGCGTTAGGCCCTCGGCAAAGAATTTGGAAATAAAAAAATAAAACTCTTTGCCGAGGGCCCGTTGTACAGGCCCTCGGCAAATATTTTGAACGGGATGGCGCCGGCGGAAATAAAAAGAAAACATCTTTGCCGAGGGCCTTGGATGTTGGCCCTCGGCAAAGAAATTAAATAAAAAAAAATAAAAAAATCTTTGCCGAGGGCTCTGGATCTAGGCCCTCGGCAAAGAGGGGACCCCATATAAAAAGGGAACGGCCGGGCGGGCGGCCTTATCCCAAGCCACGCCCGCCCGAGCCGCCACTCGCCCGCCGCCGCCGCCGCGCACGCCACCGCGCGCTCGGCCGCCGCGCGGACGCCCGCCGCCGCCGCGCACGCCACGGCGCGCTCGGCCGCCGCGCAGGCCGCCGCGCGCTCGCCCGCCGCCGCCGCGCAGGCCGCCGCCGCCCCTCCCCCGTCGCCCCCCATTTCCTCCTCTCCTGTCGTCTCGCCCCGTCGCCTGCCCACGGCCCGCCGCCGCCCCCGGCCGCGTCCTCCGCCGTCGTCGCCCGGAAGGTTCGGTGCCTCTGCTCCCTCCCCAGTCTCTTCTTTACAAAGTCACCTTGATTTCGCAATCTTGACCTGAAACCTTGAAATGTTGTTATTGCGCATCATTGTATTGCTTTTGCATGGATTAGTCTTTGTTGCTAGTGAACTGATGATTATTTCTGCATAACTGATCCGTAAAGGGACGTTTGAAATGATTCTACTACAAAGCTTAGCAAAATCTGAATAACAACATTTATGCTCGCTATTAAGTATGAATGGAATTAACTCCTATAGGAAGAGAAAAGTGTAATGTGCTTACTTACAGCCCGGAAAATTTAGGATTTACTGGTTCAGTACTTTTCTGCAGTTGCACTTGTTTTATTCACTGTCTAAGCGGGTCATGTTTTGAAGCAATTACTTGGGCATGCAATGCAGGTGGTTCTGGATAACGGCCTCGTCTGGACGACCTTGCCGTCACCTTCACTTCCCCGTCCCTCGGTCGAGTAGAAGGTAAAACCATGGGTTGTCGGCCATCGCGCCGTTTTTTGATGTGGATGGCCTTCGTGCCTCCCATTGTTGATGTGTCGGCCTTTGTGCCGTGAATGTGGGTGTTGGCCATCGAGCCGATTTTTTTTGCAGGTTTTGGAAACCTCCCCGTACAGGGGAGGTTCTGCCGAAATTTTTAACTTATACCCTTTTTTTTTGCAGAGCAGAGGACGTCAAAGGAGCTTCAGAGTAGTCGATCGTCCTCGTCGGCGCTGCGACTCTCCACTGCCTCGACTCGCCACTGTCCCGCTACCCTGTCTCCACCGCCACCTTAGGTATAAACAACCTCTACTCCTGTATCTTTGTCGTAGACTGCGTAAACCAGTTAGGCGTCTCCCGTCCAAAAGAGATACGGTTGGAGGCATGCAGATCACTATGTGTATCTGACCGTATCTGTTTCGGATTGTCCACGTTTTTTGGACAGCCCGCGTATGCGTAGATGAGGTCAGTTTCCATGCTCCGCTCCGATCCGAGCCAGAATTTCGGCAGCACCTCCCCATTGTTCTCCGAATACACAAACTTCTTTGCAGGACGTGTATTGGGAGAACATCGGAGAGGTGCTGCCGAAATTCTGTCTCGGATAGGAGCGGAGCATGGAAACTGACCTCATCTACGCATACGCGGGTGGGATTAGGATCTATCCTCACCTATTAGACAATAGGAACACCGGCTAGGTGCAGTTGATGGTTACGTTACTCGGTGATGTATTTGTCAAAGGATGGAGGACCGTCAGTGGATGTACACGGGGCGAAGAAGTCGAAACGATTACGACGTGGATTGGGTGAAGAGGACAGATGACTTCTTGAAACATGCATTTGGCGAGGGTGTAGCTAAAGGGCATTCTCTAGTTTGGTGTCCGTGCAGCCACTGTGACAACAGGAGAAGGGTGGACAAGCATACCATGGGTAAACATCTTGTGTACCATGGTTATACGCCGGGCTACCACCGGTGGATCTACCATGGTGAAGCCGATCGTATCAGAGAGGAGGTGGTGAGACCACGTCTCGAGCCTTTTGACGATGATGCTGGGGTAGCAGACATGATAGATGATGCTCACCAAGCTCAGTTCGCTGAAGGACGTGACAAGGAGGAGATGGAGGCAAATGTAGAAGCCTTCTACAAAATGTTGGACTCGGCGTCTAAACCCCTTCACGAGCATACAAATATTTCTCAGCTGGATGCCATTGGGCGTGTGATGGGGCTGAAGGCCGAGTTAAACCTGAGTCAAGAAGGCTTCGATAAGATGTTGACTGTGTTTGGCACCATGCTACCGAAGAACCACATTCTGCCCCCCAACTTGTACGAGTCAGAAAAACTCCTTCGTGCGCTCAAGATGCCATATGATAAGATACATTGTTGTCCAAAAGGGTGTGTCCTATTTTGGAAAGAACACGAGCATGCAAAGTACTGTCCGAAGTGTGGATCCTCCAGATACCTGGAGGTAGTATCTGGTGATGGCCAAAAGGTGCAGCTTACGATCCCCGCGAGAGTCTTACGTCACCTTCCTTTCATAGCGAGGATCCAACGACTTTTCATGACCGAGGAAACTGCGAAACAGATGACATGGCACAAGAATGGCAAGCGGTACAATCCAGACAAGATGGTTCATCCATCCGATGCTGAAGCATGGCAGTACTTTAATGATCGACATCCTGAGAAAGCAGCTGAGGCTCGGAATGTACGTGTCACCTTCGCAACAGATGGATTCAATCCTTATGGATTGATGTCTTCCCCATACACATGTTGGCCTGTGTTCACTATCCCTCTCAACCTCCCCCCTGGCATCGCCTTCCAACGACAGAACGTATTTTTGTCGTTGATAATTCCTGGACACCCAGGAAGTAATATGGGAGTGTTCATGGAGCCTGTGATTGACGAATTGATAAAAGCTTGGGGAGGGGTATGGACATACGACCGAGCTACAAGGTCAAGCTTCAAAATGTACGTTTGGTATCACTACTCTCTGCATGATTTCCTGGCATATGGGTTATTCTGTGCCTGGTGTGTTCACGGGAAGTTCCCGTGCCCACTATGCAAGAAAGCTGTGAGGTTTATTTGGTTGAAAAAGGGTGGCAAGTATTCGTCGTTCGACAAGCATTGTCAATTCCTCCCTTCTAAACATCCATTCAGACAAGACATCAAGAACTTTACAAAAGGTGTTGCAGTGACAGACCCTAAACCCCACATCAGGAGTGGTGCCGAGGTTCATGCTCAGATAGATGCTCTCGTGCCCAACGAAGGAGGTGGTTTTGTGGGTTATGGTGAGGAACATATGTGGACTCATAAGTCCAGCTTGACCAGGCTCCCCTATTTCGATGACCTTCTTCTGCCACATAACATTGATGTAATGCACACTGAAAAGAATATCGCCGAGGCACTTTGGGCAACTCTCATGAATACAGAGAAATCTAAGGACAATGTTAAGGCTAGAGTGGACCTGGCGACGTTGTGCGATAGGAAAAAACAAGAGATGCAACCTCCTAGTGGTCGAAACAAGAAGTGGAAAAAGCCTAAGGTGGATTTCGTCTTGAAAATAGATGCCAGGAGGGAAGTACTTCAATGGATCAAGAACTTGATGTTCCCAGATGGCTATGCCGCTAATCTGAGCAGGGGAGTGAACTTAGGCACTTTGCGAGTCAACGGGATGAAGAGTCATGACTACCATATATGGATTGAGCGGCTTCTCCCTGCAATGGTTCGAGGCTACGTCCCTGAGCATGTCTGGAAAGTGTTGGCAGAGTTGAGCTATTTCTTTCGCCTGCTGTGTGCTAAGGAGATATCTCGGAACATCGCTATGGAATTGGAAAAGGTGGCACCTGTGTTGGTCTGTAAGCTGGAGAAGATCTTCCCACCCGGCTTTTTCTTGCCGATGCAGCATCTGATCGTGCACCTTCCCACTGAAGTACATTTGGGGGGGCCTGTGCAGTTTCGTTGGTGCTTTCCAGTCGAGAGAGGACTAAAGACTGTTCGCAAGAAATGTACAAATAAAGCCAGAATTGAGGCTTCCGTTGCAGAGGCATACCTGCGGGAGGAGGTGGCAAACTTCACAACGTTGTACTACAAGCCGAACCTTCCTAGCAATCAAAATCCACTCCCTCGTTACAATGCTGATGAAAATGAATCGACCCTCGGCCTTTTCCAAGGACAACTCGGTAGCGCAAGTGGATCGACCGTTATGATCTTGACAAATAAAGAGTGGCGCAGTATCATGTTATACGTGTTGAATAACCTTACTGAGGTGCAACCTTTCATCAAGTAAGTTCTCAATGATCTTGTTTCAATACGCCGTTACTATTCAACGTCCAACCCTATTGATTCTCGCTCCAACAGGGAATTTGTTCGTGAATCCTGGCATGAACCTAGGGATCCTACCCCACAGGAACAAGACACCCTTCTATCGCGGGGCGCGGGAGCGGATAGGCCTGATTTTATTTCTTGGTTTAAACGAAAGGTAATGTCCAATTTAGCTTGTACATTCGATATTCGAATATAACGATCTATCGTGTTTGAGCTTGCAGGCCCAGACCGATTCGTCCATGAGTGATGAGTTGAAACAAGTTGCGAACGGCTGCCAAGCTAGGGTGAAGTCATTTACCGGATATGACGTGAATGGTTATCGTTTCCACACAACAAGATACGAGCAAACCCGGCCCAATCGGAAAACCACAAATAGCGGAGTTTGTACGCCTGGCACTGATGGTCTCGACTACCATGGAAGAGTTGAGGAGATCTACCAACTAGAATTTGATGGTGACAAACCTCTTAAACCTGTCATGTTCAAATGCCACTGGTTCAATCCTCGCGAAACGAGACTGACCCCTCATCTTGGGCTAGTCGAGGTGCGAGAAGATTCCGTTTATCCGGGAAAAGACATCTACATTGTGGCTCAACAGGCCATGCAGGTGTATTACACGAGATATGCCAACCAAGCCAAACAGGAGCTTCAGGGTTGGGCTATTGTGCACCAGGTTTCTCCACACGGCAAACTACCAACCCCTAACGATGACGATTACAACTTTAACACAAACACATATGATGGAGAGTTCTATCAGGAAGATGGGCTACCGGGGACGCTTCAGATAGTCCTACCCAAGGCCCTCGAAATGGAAGTAGACAACGAAACAGTTGATGACGAGGACGATGGAGATGTGGTGCAAAATGCTAAGGACATACAAATGCTTGAGCGATTACTTGTAGCAAGTGACGAGGACGATAACATAGAACCTTCGGATAGTGTTGCCTATTTGGATAATGTTGACAGTGATGACGAGACCTATAATCCCAATCATGAAGATTATTCGTAATACATGTAATACTATGTCTTGTTTATTTATTTTCATTTATATTTTGTTTATTTATTTTCAGTCTCTAATATGTGTACTAACAAGTCTTGTTCATTCTTCGTGCGTGCAGGTGATTGATCAAAGATGGCGAGCAGCCGGCCACGACGTGACACACCCTCGGCTTACGCGAGGAGGCCGTCGGAGGAGGGGGAGGCAGGCGAGGGACAGTTGCAGGAGGCAGCGGGAGGACGAGGGACAACGGCAGGAGGCCGCGGGAGGAGGGGGAGGCAGACGACAGGAGGCAGTGGTAGGAGGCAGCGGACTCAGCCCCTGAGCCCGTGCCACCGACGGAGGAGCATGAGGAGGAGGAGGAGGTCAAGGAGGAGCAGGGTGCGGCGCCCGAGGACGAGGGAGGCGAGGCGTCGGGTGTCTACCAGCGAGGCCCGGCGACGCTCCCTTCGTTTCCGCTTCCTCAGAACCGTCTAGTGCTTCGCCCTGTGCCGCCCAAGTAAGTAAATATAAATGATATCACAACTACTTCATATGATATGTTTGAAATCGAAAGAGAAACTGATAAATTTTCTTCTTACTTGTGCAGGGCTTGGGAGGTGTTGTCAGGTACTCCTCTGCGCTCTCCCGCGACCGTCTTGGGTGTGTTGTGCCGGAAGTGGTTCCCCGGCATTGTGGAGTTGCCGTCGGAGGCCCGAGAGCCAGCCTACACGTGGGACAGGTACGCCCTGGGCGAGGACGACCAGTACCGCAACAAGCAGGAGCGGATACTTGCTGAGTTTTGGGTAAGTTCCTCTCGCACAACATTAATCAATCCTTCACATTGAATTCTATTTTTTTCAAATAACGATTGGATATATCATCTTTTATGCAGAGGTTTTTCAGGGCCGAAGAAGGAACCGAGGGCCTCGCTGATCGTGTGGCGCATGCAGCCTGTAGGAAGTATGTCACCGACATGTTTCACGAGGCGCGCGTCCAGGCCCACATAGACTACTACGCGTCGGCTCGTAGAATGACAGTCACCAAGAGGGAGGCTCGACAGATGACGCTGACCCAGGAGCAGTACCTTGAGGTACATGAATAACATTGATATTGTTTTGTTTTTGAATTAAATATGTTTAATTTCATCTTCATATATGTCAAACACTCGTTGACTTGTAGGTGATTCCCTGGTGGTGCCGAGCGCATGCCGACGCCTGGACAATGATCGTGGCTAGGTGGTTCACGCCGGCCTACATAGAGAAGCACGAGTCTCAGCGGGCACTGCGTATGCTCAGGCCAGCTGCCACTCACCATCAAGGCAGCAGGAGTCTCCCCGGATTCAAATCGGCATATGTAAGTGATTTTTCTTCTATTTAGTTTCACGCTTAACGTATGCCTGATTGCTCACCACCTGCCGCCTTTCTCGCAGGAGGCTGCGCACCCGGACGAGGATGTCTCGATGTTCACGGCGTGGGCTATGTCCCACCAGACCAGGGTGGCCGGCGACGTCACCTGGGACCCGGCTACCCCTCGCGAGGCATACTCCGACCCTAACGTGTACACTAAAGTCCAGGAGTACACGTCGGCGGTACAGCAGCGGCATGGGCCAGAGTACGACGTCCGCACCGAGCCCATTGATGCCGAGGCCATCATGAGGCTCGGTGGCGGCAGGAAGCACGGCCGGACGTGGATTGCGAACGCCGCCATCGACCCCACCACTGTTCCCACTCTGAGCCAGCTCCGAGCACAGAGCACGAGTTCCAGCCAGCCCATACGCTCACGGCCTACTCCGACACTGCAGCGGGTCGATGCGCTCGAGGTAATTCTTGTTTTACTCGTCGTAAATTAATATTCTCACACTTGAGTTAGATTTGCATTACTGAAATATTGGAGTGCAATATTGCAGGCCCAGAACAACGAGAAGACGGCGCAGATCACGGCCCTCACTGCTCGACTGGAGGCTGAGCAGGCCGCTCGGGAGGCCCAGGAGGTCAGGATTGCAGAAATGATGCAAATCATGCAAGCTCTTGGGCAGAAGACGGGTGTGCCTGTGCAGATGTCAGCTCCTCCGCCTCAGGTGCCGCACGCGTTTGCAGCTACTCCTGTAAGCGTTAAAGTTCACTTCTCGCTTGTGTGACATAGAAACCCAGAGAACACTAGCTACTGATTTGCTTGTATGACATAGAAACCCAGACAACACTAGCTATAAAAAATTTGATAGGTTTCTGTCTAAATACTAAAACTGTAGTCCTAGAATAATTACTGCAATCTCACATAAGCATATAATTGTTTGTGCAGCCTCAGTCGGCGGGTTCCAATAACCCCCCTCGTGCGTCACCTGATTCTGGAGGCTTCGTTACACCACCCTCGACGCAGAGGCCAGACGGTTGGGAAGGTTGGTGACGCAGAGGCCAGACGGTTGGAGAGGTTGGCCAGCCTCAGTCGGATTTGAACTTGTGGACTTGACACTTGAGTTAGATTGTGGACTTATGGAATTGTTGAATTTGGACTTGTGATGATACATGTGATGATCTATGTGATATCTGTGAGATATATGTGATATTTGTGAGATATATGTGATGATTGTGATATTTGTGGGATATTTCTGCTGTTGAATATATATATATTTTTTTTGTCTGCATGGAAAGCAAGAAACAGGTGAAATGTTGAAAATTTTCACTGGTCTTTGCCGAGGGCCTTGACCATAGCCCTCGGCAAAGAAATTCCCAGGAAAAATTAAAAACAGGTCTTTGCCGAGGGCCTTAACCATAGCCCTCGGCAAAGAAATTCCCAGGAAAAATTAAAAAGTAGGTCTTTGCTGAGGGTTTTGAACACAGCCCTCGGTAAAGAAATTCCGAGACAAAAATAAAAACGTAGGTCTTTGCCGAGGGCCTTCGATATAGCTCTCGGCAAAGAAATTCCGAGAAAAAAAAAGAAAATAGGTCTTTGCCGAGGGCCCTGCGGTATAGCTCTCGGCAAATAAATTCCAAAAAAAAGCTCTTTGCCGAGGGCCTGTATGTCAGCCCTCGGCAAAGACGCCGTGGAAAATAACCGCGTACCTAACGGCTACTTTACTTTGCCGAGGGCCGCCGTTAGCCCTCGGCAAATACTTTGCCGAGTGCCCGATAAAAGACCCTCGGCAAAGACTCCTTCGCCGACGTTTTTTTTTCCGAGGGTTCTTCACCGAGGGCTGCCCTCGGCAAATCCTTCGCCGACGGCTAAAGAGCCTTTGCCGAGGGCGTCAGGCCCTCGGCAAAGACCCTGCGTCCAGTAGTGGTAGCTTGACTAGTTGCATATCATAATTCGATTAGCTATTCTTGTGTAGCTCGACTAGTTGTAATTGTCGGCTTCTAGTAGCTTTGTGTGCTATAGCCTCTAGTTCTTCTTGTTATTAGAATTGTGTAGAAAAGGCTTGCTCTTGGGTGATAGGCTAGGCTTGTAGCGGCTATTAGGGTCACTGCTTTTACTAACCTCTTTGTCTAGCTTAATTGTTCTTGAAGGTTATTAAATATGCTATTCACCCCCCTCTAATCATCCCACATCCTTAAGGCATCTGCAACAAGGCGAGCGAAAGCGCCAGAAGAGTTGGATGAGAGAGAAGCCAAAGAAATATATTTTACTCATGCTCTAGCTTTCAGCTGGCCCCACTCGCTAATGTCACAAATCCTCGGGCAACGAGAAATCATCGGGCGATTTGTTCGTCGCTAGTGAAGAGTCTCTCCTCTTTCTGCCTTGCACGTAGGATGAAAGATGGTGACTTCGCCGTCCTTGCGGACCTCCCTTAGGATATGGTTGACACCACACTAAGAGAAGTATAGAGTAGGCCATGCCCTGCATAATAACAGTAACATGTTGGGACTGGGCAAAACATTTGCCACACCCTATCCTAGAGCAGTACAGTGCTACCTACCCTAATGCCCCATCGAATCTAATTGAAGCATAGAAGTCCACCGAAGTACACATGACATCTCAAGAGTACTTAGCCAATCGAATATAAGATTTTGCACCGTAGAACAATAGTACCACTAACTACCATTGCATGTAACCCACCTCTAGCTATGTAAGGCATGGTGAATGGGGGTAGATTTATCCCCCACGGAGGACTAAAAGGGAAAGAAACCTCCGCCGTCGGGTCTAGCAGGGGCGGGTATGGTTATGCAATCCTCGTCCCTGTTTCACTGCATCACCGTTCACACAACCACTCACAAGGATCACAAGTCACAACCTGCCTGTTCATCCGTGGTCCATGAAAGCCCAACCAAAAAGCCATGTATATAAATAAAAGAATGCAAAACCTAACCAGCCGAAGAATTTCCTTCCTTTCCCATCCCCAATCTCACCCGCTCCTGCCAAGATAGCCGAACAGCCGAGGCACATGCTGCACTTTTGCAGTCCTCCACGTGACGCGTCGCGCTCACTCCCGCATCCGTGCACCTGCTCCGAGCCACACATAGCGCTTCCTCTTGCAAGCCACAGCCCCACAACGTACTCCGCACACTTTCGCTGCAATGGCCTCGTTCGGCTTGCTGAATCTTGGCTGAAAAATACTGTTCTAGCTGAATTGTTGTGAGAGAAAAATACTGTTCCGACTGAAAAAACAAGCTGAACAAGCCGGCTTTAAGGTAAGCCGAACGATGCCAATATTTTTCTGTTTTGGTTCTACGAGAGATCCTCAAAATAACTAATGATAAAATTGTCTAGTGTGCCCATAAAATGCGTTTCTTTTCTAGCATTATACCAAAAGACTTGATCTACTGTAATTATATATTCCGTATTGCATAAATTGTGTTTAATTTATGCCATGTAACTATATGCACTATCCATTGCAAAATAGAAGATACTATACTAACATCCGCTTCCAAATACTTGGCACTCACTTTATTTGTTTCAAAAAAATATGTTTCCCTGAAATCTACTTTCATATTTGATCTTAAAAACTACTTATATAGATGTTGTAGAATTATTAACATATCTTTATAGCACATTTTAGTCATTTTTCATTCTAGATAGAAAAAATCACATCCCTCCATTTTCTCGTCACTTGGCATAAGTTTTTTTTACTGTTTGTGCATTTTTCTAACAAAAAATTGTAATTTGTCATTGAACATAGTAACACTTTTGTCGGTGTTGTACACTTTGAAGTATCTAAAAAATTGTTTATAGAAAAAAACGAACGATCAAAGTTAGCTCCATTGGAATTTAGAAGTTGGGTGACAAGTGCACAAGAACAAAGGGAAGTAGATAGATGCACCTCATTAAACGTATTTAGCCAAAAAAAAAAAACTTGTAAGAAAGGATTTTGAAACAGGGGCTTAGTAATCGTGAAATCTCAAATCTGTACGGTTGCAAAAATCTTGAGGCATCGTGTACGATGTGCCACGTAAGATGGGAGATAGATGGACACTATCGATCACATCGTGGCGTGCCTGGCCCACGGCTCTACCAATCCAGAACGGACACGTCCAAGTATGGTACCCCAGGGGCAAAACTGTAAAAGAGCACGGTGGGCCCTAGCCGCTCTCGCGTCTGGAGGAGGGGAGTCGCAACAAAAAGAAACCAAACTCGGCTCGAGAGGAGATCGCATCTGCCTCTGCCTGACCACCTTCCCTTCCCTTCCCTTCCTCCCTCCTCGCCCCAGCGACGCGGCCGCGCGGACACCGAGCAAGGCAACGAACCCACCACACAGAGGCAGGGAGAGGAGGAGCAGGAAGCCGGAGACGAAGATGTCGTCGGTGTTCAGCGGCGATGAGACGGCCCCGTTCTTCGGCTTCCTCGGCGCCGCCGCCGCCCTCGTCTTCTCATGTTCGTTCCCCCTACCCCCATCCCCCTCTCCTACTCGCGCGCTCAAGCGATTCCGTACCCAAAGTCTAGTTTCTTCGAATAAAGTTTGGATTTTCACCGTCCATTGCCCGATCTGTCGCCGGGGCTCCGTGGCTCCGCTCGATCTGGCCGAGCCCCAGACTCTGGTGAGCTCGATTCCGGGCGCGCCGGTGCTGGATCTGCCCGATTCGGTCCTGATCGGGTGTGGATTTCAGAAATCGACGGGCTTTTTCGGTCGGGCAGCGGGGCAGGCAGGTGCTGACTAGGCTGTTCTTTTTTGCTTTATTGATCCGGCGCAGGCATGGGCGCGGCGTACGGGACGGCGAAGAGCGGCGTCGGCGTGGCGTCGATGGGCGTGATGCGGCCGGAGCTCGTCATGAAGTCCATCGTGCCCGTCGTCATGGCTGGTGTGCTTGGTATCTACGGGCTCATCATCGCCGTCATCATCAGCACGGGGATCAACCCCAAGGCCAAGTCATACTACCTGTTCGATGGCTACGCCCACCTCTCGTCCGGGCTTGCCTGTGGCCTTGCTGGGCTTGCAGCTGGCATGGCCATCGGCATTGTCGGTGATGCTGGAGTCAGGTAAAAAGCTCTCTGTAGTGAACATCCATCCTAGATTTATGTCTTTTTGTTACTGTCTGCTATTAAATATTCCATGTCAAGAATGTTAATATTGTGTTATTGGGTGCTACTAGGTTAATAACATTAATAATGTGATAATAACCTAAATCCATGTAATATAGGTAGTTAATAGCATTCAAATTCTTGCTCATTATTAATCTAATGCCTTTTGTCATGTTGGTCTTGCACATGAATTTTTCTTCTGGGGACGAAAAGCATTTGAAAAATGAAATGTCTAAAATGATGCCTATTTTACAGTTAATAAGTATTCTTTCTGACTTGGAACTATTTCCTGTCAGTTTAATGATGGCATATATGTACTCTGCGTTTTACCCCTGTTTTGTTTCTGCACTTTCTGAAACATTTTCCTTCAACTGATAAAATAGTTTTGATTAGAAAACATGTAGGTTTGAGTTTCCTCCGTATCTTTAAGCTCAACATAGATAATAGTTGTGTGGTGAGAGAACTGCAGATTACATATCTTTTAGAGTTAACTGTATTGTTATTGTACTTCATGTCTTCATTCATTTTCACTGAAGTATGACCCACCTAAGTTCTGCTGTTTCATGAACACGAACATACTCTTGGGTGACTAGCCAAATTGATATATGCCTATTTATATATGCTTAAAGACTGTTATGATCAACATAAGCTCCTTTTTTTCTGTAGCTCCAGATGAGATCGATAATCCACATCTTTTTGAATATTTCATAGAGAAGTTTGAAAATGCAATTATTATTTGTTTAGGTTCTTTGTTAGGTTAGAATGTCTTAACGAGCTCTTTCTGTCACTACTACTTGGTTGATAAGTTTCAGTCAGTGGCATATGTAACTTTCACCTGGCATTTCTTCTTTTATGGAGGCAGTATATGCTTATTTGGGAGTTGAAATTTCATTTTGACTTATTTTCTGTTCCACCGATTTCAGGGCAAATGCACAACAGCCAAAGCTTTTCGTGGGCATGATCCTCATCCTCATTTTCGCAGAAGCGCTTGCTCTCTATGGTCTCATTGTTGGAATTATCCTTTCATCCCGTGCTGGCCAATCCCGGGCGGATTAAGCGCACTACCATTCTGCGACTACCGCACTGTTTATTATGCTATTCTGAGAGAATTGAAACTCTATGCCCTTGTCTAGTTTATTCTTGTTACCATGTATTAATGAAACAATCTGTAGCTGAAGGAAGGTGACACTTCCTGTCATGTTGGTTTTGGTGGTGTCAATTTTTTGGGTTAAGGTTGGATGGATGCTCCTGGGCTAAGTGGATTTAATTTTATCCTTGGTGAATAAAGAACACGGAATTGTAGCCAAATAATAACGTGATATATATATATTTCTTTGCCCCTTTACTGGATCACTGGATTTTCTGTCATCTATCCATACTTAGCATGTTCACCGCGATAGTTGATGGTTTGTTTCTGATGCTTTTGAGTCATTGGTTGATAGGTTGTATGAAGTACAGAATCACTTCTAAATATACTGAATTCATGCTGCTAGAGATTCCTGCCCCTTCCAATTCTGGATTTCATTGTCATCTAAATCACGATAACTGCCCATGGTTATTTGTTGAAATTATTACGTGGTTCCACATCGTTGAAGTTATGAGAATCAAAGTGAAAGGAATCTTCAACTCCGTAAGGTATATCCCAACTGGGGAACACTACACGTTATTGGCAATTGATTTACCATGCTCTCTTCTTATCAGTCAACTATTGTCTTACAAAAAAAAAACAGGGTTTTCAAACATAGTAGTACGAAGTAAAAAAGAACTTCTGTTGTTGCCAGTTGCTACCAAGAAACACCCCTATCATTGAGAAACTGTTGCAGCAGCGTCACTAGCTGTACAACTGGACAAGGTCCATCTCGTATGCCTTCTTGATGACCTCCCTCTTGAGCTTGAGGGCAGCCGTGACGAGGCCTGACTCCGGCGTCCATGGCTCTGATATCAACTTAATTTTGGCTGGGATCTCAAATTTCTCCAGTCGTGCTTGCTTAGCAGCCTGAAGAACAAGCACGTATCAGTAAAAATCAAGTAATTATCATACCAACACAGCATGCAGTACCTATGATGCCCGCAACATTTAATTTATAAAGCTGTACTACTATGAGGTATAGTATATATTGCCTTTGTATTTCTCAACGAAAAATTGGAATAAAGAAGCGATTGGTACTGTTCTATATATCATCTAGCAAATGCAACAATTACTCAAGCATTAAATTGAAGGGCGTACCCAGTGCAGAGAGCTCCCGCTCTGTGCGGGGTCTGGGGAAGGGTGTTAGTGGCAAGCCTTACCCTCGCCTGTGCAATGCGAGGAGACCGCGACTCGAACCCGGGACCTTCCGATCACAGGCGGTAAGACTCTACCGCTTGCACCAGGCCCGCCCTTCAAGCATTAAATTAAAGGAATATATATATATATATATATATTTTTTGGGGGGGGGGAGAGAGATGAGGAATGAATTAACTGGGATGCATGGAGAACACAAACCTTGACCAAAGATTGAAGGACTTCTTTGACTGTGCCTTGCTTCTGGCACAAATCTGAGAAATCACTATATGTGATTCCTTGTTTTGAGGCCCAGTTTTTCAGCTCACTCTGTGCAGCTACAATAAGTGCGACACAGTAGTTGTGGAAGGGGTCAGCATGGATCATGATCTGGTCAACGTATGAGCACACACTCAAAGCAGCCTCCACCTGTGATTGTATTATTTATTAGTTAGAATTGATTAACGACTTGTTTTTGTTTGGTTAGAACAAAGAAGCCTGCCTACCTTTCCTAGAGAAACATATTCACCATGTTGAAGCTTGACTATATCCTTCTTGCGGTCGATGATTTCAAGACATCCGTCTGGGTGCAAGCTCCCAATGTCACCAGAGTAGAACCACCGCATGCCTCTTTCATCAACCTTCAAAAGATACAGCGTTCAAGAAAAGTGACCACAATAAACACTTTCCTGGGCACTGGGTATTGTTGGGAACACACCTTGTACACCTCCTTTGTTTTTGCTTCATTTTTGAAGTAGCCTTTAGTTACATTTGGGCCCCCAATAACTATTTCACCGCGAGGCATTGGCACATCAGTTGTTAAGTATCCACCTTCGGCCCAGTCTACCAACTATCATGTTAGGAAAAACAATTGAGTCTGAAGCCAAGGGAAAATAAAATTACTCATACCACAAAATGAAAGAAGCCATACAAATAAAAGTGAACATGCAAAAAAGTCATACTATGCAATAGTTTCTGTTTCTAGATTTGCACTTCAAGCATTAAGATATATTGAGCTTATCAGTGATCTTTAATACAGCACTTTTTCTTGAATACTTTAATATGGCACTTGGCACAGATAAGAAAACATATATCTTTTGCAACTACAGAAAATCTTCCAGACTTATGTCATCAGATAATTAACAAGATCTGGTATCAACTGTACCATTATGAATGAAAATAATGCTTGTTGCTTGGGGAGATAGATGTCAGCCGAAGTAAATATAGAGACAACTTTGGTTCTATACCTTAATGTATGAACAAGGCAGAGGGGGACCAACACGGCCAACAGATGTTTCATCATACTCTGAAAATGTCCCACCAGCACAAGTTTCAGTCAGGCCATATCCTTGCGATATTGGAGCCCTGCAATAACATAAATCACCATATCAATTACTGCACTGTAAGTATAATGAAATAATTGTATATTCATGTGCAAACTATTGGCTTGAATGTTTGAATCCAAATTTGTGAAACAAAGTAGGCAGCAGGTGCAATTGGCGTTACAACACAATTGAGAATGTCACTGAAAAAAAGAATACTTAAATCTCACCCAAGACATATATTGATAAATCTCTGAGTGTCCCCAGACAGAGGTGCTCCACCTGCAAGAATAAAGCGAATCCGTCCTCCTAAGATTGCACGAACCTTTTGGAACACAAGCATATCCCACAAGAGCTTCTCTAGTCCCCATGCACCCAACCAGCTTCCATTAACAGCAGCTAGACGGCGGCTGTAGGCAATATCAAATAATCTCTTCGCTAACCCACCTTTTGCATCTACCTGAATTTATCTCAGCGTGAAAAAATAGAACAGTTGAGAGAACATGAAAGAGCCCAAAAAACAATGTATGAACTAACAGTAAAGAACATTACGTTTTTTTGTACACCATCACGAACACGATCAAGTATAGCAGGTACAGCAGTCATTAGTGTTGGCTTCAGTACAGACGCATCACCCTGCGTCCCCTTTTTTATTTTATTTGATGTATCAGTCAGGGTCAAAGGTGACCCGTATCCAATTGAAGCCCCAACACCAGTTATGATTGCCTAAACATTCCAGTTGCATAGAGTGAGTGAGCATAAAAAAGAACAACAATGTTGAATAGACTGACATGCCATGCCAATTCTTACCTCAGCTGCCAATTCAAGAATATGTGCTAGGGGAAGGTATGCCAGGTACACATCCTTCTTGCCAAGACCAGGCACAATGGTCATAACAGCTGAAACTACAGCCAAGACATTTTGGTGGCTCATCATGACTCCCTGTGAGAAATTATACAAACAAGAATGTTGCCTCAATCAGAAGAAGTTGTGAAGTAGATTATCTCAGGAAAACAACATTGGTAAGTGTACACATCCTGAAGTGATCTAACAGGAACACTAGTAAAGAGAGAGTTTATTTCATATCTGCTACAGAATCAAAATGAAGATGTTGAAATACTAGGATTTGAACAAACCTTAGGCATCCCTGTGCTCCCACTCGTATACATAATCACTGCAGTATCTGATGGGAGAGGCAAGTTTTCCTCGACAGGTCTTTGCAATCCTATGCTCTCTACCTCCTCAAATGACTTGATGGTCCAGCTAGTACAGTTTTGAGCCAATGATACTTCAGCTGAGACACCTTCCTCATTAATGTAGATGACATGTTTCACAGTGTCAAGTTGCCCACTTATATCAATCAGCTTTTTAAGTTCTTTCCGGCCGCACACAACAGTAGTTACCTCAGTCTAAAGAGTAAAACTAGGAATAAGATCAGCTGAAAGTGCAACAGTGCCACATATAATAGGTATGGCATTGTAAATCCTTAAGGAATAACGTTTGAGAATGAATGCCAGTATATTGTGACCATAAAAAAGAGAGATGCCACAACTAACAAAAGCAAAAAAAAAAAGTAACGGCCTGAGGATGGTATAAACAGGGGTTTTGAATATATATAGACAAGACAACACTGGATGAAGAAACCCAACCTCATTTAGTGAGTGACATAGCGCTCCCTCCCCCAAAGAGGCATAGATTGTGACAACCGCAATATTTTGTCTGAAGCATGCCTAGCAAAGAGAGGGATAAAAGATTATAGATTTAGCAATAGATTTGCCGAGCTAAATATTAACTCAATGTAAATAGCATAGGTAAAATGTGGTGGCAAATTCATTTTGCACAAAAAAAAAACATAAGCAAAAGTGCAAATCAGAGTACCAATGTCATTGAATGAAACCGGTTTTCATATGACAGTACAAATAACTTGTTAAATCTTCATATACCTATCCACTGCCCATTCATCAAGAAGGCTACCATAATTATGTTTCTAGAATATGCGACCTTAGGTATTTGCAAAGCTTATTGCATTGTGAATGAGATGATGAAGAAACTTGAGGACAATTTGCATTATCCACATTACACTCCAGATATTTGATGCTCGATATCATCTGTTTGCCAATATGGGTAAATTGGTCGGGAAAGTACCTGCAACGCAATCTGCCACTCAGCCCTTGTATCAGAAAAAATAGCAACACGCTCATCCTTCAGGTGCCCAATCCGCAGAAGACCAGAAGCGAAATTGCAAACAGTTTTGAATGCATCAGCATAGCTTTTCCACTCATACTTTCCCAAATGGAGCTTCTCAAAGGATCTTCCATCAGCAGCCACTACCATTTCTCTTGCAATGAGCTTCCTAGTGCCAAATAGGGGCAAGCAGGCAAACTGCTTGCACGATTGCTCAAATAGCTCAGCAAGCGTGGTAATCCCCTCCCAGAGCGTCTCGGCAGGCCTCTCAAATCTGTGGTTACGGATGGCGCAGCCAAGCTCTCCACCCACATTGGCTGGCACACCCCTCTTCTTCTCTGACTTCCTCTTGGTGAGCAGCAGGGATGCCACAAAAGGGAGAACGAAACCCAAGAAATACGGATTCATATTGCTTCTGGCTTATCGAGTGTCAATATGCAACACTTTTTTTGGGCAGAGGTCTCGGAGTCAGGAACCTGCAAAAATAATTTCGTTGGGTTAAGTTTTCCGCAATTGTTAGTTCTCTGAATGTTAATAGTTCGGGGAGAAAAAAAGGTGGTTCATTTTCTCTTCTTATACAGATTTACAACTAGAACTATGCATGCTGAGTAACTACCCGTACAGAACATGAAATCCTCAATTTTTACAGAATCCCACTAAGGATTGTTTGGTAAGTTCAGAGTGATATTTGAAACTTCAGTTCTCAGAAGGCAACCACTCGAGCATAAGTAACAAAGCAAGAACTTTCTGGATCACCATTTACCCCGGTGGTGGTAGAAAGATACTATATATGTCCTTGTAGAAAGTGTTTCTTTGACACAGAGGGAACAAAGCAAGAACTTCTGGATCACCATTTACCCCAAGTCACTGAAATCGCTCGAATCCTACCGCTCGGGTGGCGACTAACTATGACTGAAATTCCAGTGAAATGAAAGTACACTGTCCTAGCTAGCAAGGCCCCTTGAATAGCCTAAACGCAACCACAAGTTCCAGATGTAGAGAACTGGGCAGCAAGACGGTCGCACTTGCACCCCAGAGCAGAGAGAGCCCACATCGGCGGCGCAGCGCGCAAGTACGACGACCCCTGACCCCGACCTACGGATCCAAGCTCAGGAAACGAACAGAGCGCGCACGTACCTGCGGGCGTGAAATGCCGGGTAGCAGGCGGGGGCAGGACGGCGCGGAGACAGCGGAGAGGGAAGGAAAATAAGGCGCGCGGTCGGGCGGAGAATCCGAAGACGACGGAGCCGCCGAGGCCGGCCGGCCGTTTTTTTTTTTTTTTTTTTTTGTCGCTCTCGCATCACGCGGTCTTCGTCCCTGTCTCGCTTCTGGAGTCGGGTTTTCGGCTGGGTCTGGGCCTTGCGCGTGGGGACTCTTGGGATCCACGGCCCTCGCCGAGCCATCGCCATCTTATTCTCTGGCCTTTTGGGCCACTTTTGCTAGGCTTTTCTGCTTTGTCTGCTAAAAATCTTGGTAAAAGTTGCTTAAAAAAAATCTTGGTAAACGAAAATTATGTATTGTTATTTGAATTCGATAAAACATATAAGGGCCAGCGCATAGCCAGAATGCCTTATATATCACCCACATGGCTCTATCAAACTCTCACCTTTGTCCCCCACCCCTGGTGATTGGCAATGGCGCAATGCTGAGTTAACTTGTTGCGCCATGTCCACTGTTTGTGAAAGGACTTTGATGTCACAGGTGAATAGGCCTGTTTAAAATAAAACTCGAACTTGCTGTCAGTTCCAGAGCGGCACTGCCGCTCAGCCGGGCACACGCGAGGCACTGTCGCGTGCACAGACACCTGCGGAAGCACAATTCAAAAACTGCCCAAGGAAAAATAGATCGAGCAAATTAATGATGTTCCCGGGGTAGTGTAGAGCCTATTCTACCACCTGGATGTTGGTAGAAGTGCACGAGCAAGTAGATCGGGACCAAACCCTAGAATCACCACAAACACAAATATAGCAATGCAAATCACAAGAACACAAGTGAGACACTGATTTATCCCGTGGTTCAGCTCGCCACTAAGGCTTGCCTATGTCCACGTTGTTGAGGTAGCCACTCAGGCTTTGGTCTCTTTCAACCTTATCCTCGTTCTCAAGTCAATAGAATGAACTCTTGAGATGAGGGGTGATTTCACTAGATGATTGGGTGATTATAAACCTCCCGGGGCTGACACACAAGTTGGCAAGCTCCACGGGCGACGCTCTAGCCGGCTAGGAGCAAGCTCCAAGAGTAACAAACACAATTCACCGGCTTGAACGCGAACCAAGTGCTCTAGGAGATGAAGAACATATTGGTGAGCTCTCTAATGCAGTTTGGAGGCTCAAACTCTCATGGATTTGCAAGGGAATCAAAGGGAGAAGCTTGAGGGGCTCCAAAGGTGAGTAAGAGAGGGAGAGAGCTGCTCTGGTCACACTTGGGAAGAGAATGGTTGAGATAACCGTTGGGGGAAGCAGGAAGGTGATAGACATACCCCTACCGTCCAACGGTAACTTTTAAGTCGCGGCAGTGCCGCTCGGCCCAGACAGCTTAGAAAATAGGATTGTGAAGCTTGCTATCTTGGCTAAGGTTGAAGGATATTTTGGTGGGTGTTTGAGCACTTGATCACACAGTTAAGCTTGCGTATTGTATCCCTCTTTATAGTATGGTATTTCCTAAACTCAATTTCAAAGCACAAAAGAATTTAAATGCCTTTGTGTCGGTTGCCGCTTTCTTTTGTAATTGGGGGTTCCACCATTGCATGTATTATCCTCTTTCTCAATATCACTTCATAAAGGCTTTGCAATCATCTTTGTCTCATCTCTTCGAGCAAACATACCTTGAGCATATGACTTAAATCATTTCCATACATATGAGTTCACCCCATGGCTTCAAGTCATTTCTACTAATGATTTGATCCTCAACACAATATAACTCCTCATAGCTCGATTAGTTTCTTGACTCAATGCAAGTACTCTCTTCTTCACCTTAGCCATGGTACCTCGGCCCTCAACCTATCACTTGCCCTTTACCTTTGCTTAGTCCCTCGAAACCCTTTCCTTGCTATCTTCACCTTATCAAGCCATACTCAAGTCACATCATATTAAGCATCTATTGAAAAACCAATTCTTCAATATTGTGATTCTTGCTTGAATATCTTCTAGATATGAATATTGAGATCAATCAAGCTTCAGTTTGATTCACATAGATATATATATGAATCAACATTAATATGGTCAAGCCAATTCACGGTTCCTCATATCCTCTTCATTTTGGCTTGACACTCGTAACACTCTTTTCAATATCTATCTTCATACTTCTAGCTTGATCAAATCAATGCAAAGTGATTTTTCAAATCTTTATCCATGCAAGCAAACCAACAAAGAGACCGACTTATATTTAATATGAGTTGTGTCCTTTGTCATTTAACTTTCGCTTGGTATTTCTTCACTTATGCATTCTTGACTCATTCTTCAATCCTCGATCAAAGCTAGTCCATTATCCAACTCTTCTTGTTCATGCAAAGCAAGCCACTATATATAAAGACCAATCCAAAATCATCAACTCATGTCTCATTTGCCATTTGCCAAATATGCTTGCTTTCACATGATGCTATGATATCCCACAACATAGAAGCCATTTCACTGATTCTATTTGCATTGTTGTCTTTTACTTGAACAGTTTCCATGATCTTTCAATACAACAATAATACACAACTTTGTCCTTGATTTGAACATTATGTGGAATATTGTGTGCAACAAGTGTGCTACTTTTTATTGGCTCATCCTTCCTTTAAGAAGGTTATTATGGTTATTTGGTAATTGATATTCATTGCTGTATTATAAAGGAAAGGATTTAAAAAAATCTTATATATATTCCAATCACATACCATCTATTTCTATTCGGTCTTATTTTCATTCACAAACCCACGTAGCAGGCGCCACACCTTATAGAACTTATAAGACAACAAATTAGACTAGAAAAAGGAGTTGCTAGTTTCTAGAAGAGGTGAATCATGAATTTAAGGCATGTTTGGGTATCAAGGGCTAATTGTTGGACAATTAACAATTAGCCAAAGTTAATCCTAGCTCATCCAAACTGGAGGCTAATATAGGTGAGTTAATATTTTAGTCAAGCCCTCAACTAACTGTCAACCAATTAGTTACCTAATCTTAACTAACTTAGATTATTTTTTAGCCCCAGCTAATAATAGCTTTTTTTAGGAGAGCCCCAGCTAATAGCTAGGTCCTAGCTAATCCAAACAAACCGCGTTAATGTGGGTCAGTTTGAGTTTCTACCACAAATGAAATGAGAGCGCTACTATTTAATTAGCAGGTGCAAGATCATGTTCAAATCATCGTTTCTTCGCTCGTGATGCCAATGCACACCTTACCGCTGGCCTTTTCAATGCCACCAGTCCGCCCGGTCCATTTCATATGTCCGTCCCTACGCTAGCGTGACAGGCGATGCTCCACGTCGTGCGCCACTGTTCTATGAAGTTCGCAGTCGCCCAACGCCTTGTCACCAACAGGACATGTTTAGATCTATTTAGCACTAAAAATGAGCTAGCTAGCTCTAGCTAGCTTATTTTTAGTAAGGGGACGTTTGGATCCACTTGTTAATAGCTGCTAATAGGTGGCAGGATAATGAGTTGAAGGTGCATATAAACTATTAGCAAATATAAACTTGCTAATAGGATTAATAGTTAGCAGTCCTTCAATTAATAATTAGCATGTTCACTAGCAATTATATTTAGATCCACTAGTACTCATTTTAGCTGTTAATTTTAGTGTCCAGCACCAGAGAGCTGAAGAAAGAAAAATGGTCAAGGGAAGTTACATTGTAATTATATGATCAGAAAAAAATGATATAGCCTTTGGCCATTTGAGGGATCCACTCCACTGTGACTGTAAAATTTGGAATTTCTTCCATTGCAAACCTTGATGTGTATAGTTGAACTTCAATCTGTCCTACTACAAGTATCGGTAGTCAAAAGTCAAACCACGACCACGCACGCAAAATGCATCTCTGGACTTTCAGTCTCAGGCCATTCAATCAGGTGCCTGGTCCGAGCGGCCGCATGCGCACCCACGCGGCGCTGCTGCTGGGCACGCCGGCGTGCACCACGAACCACATGTAGTATCCGGGCGGCGCCACCCCGGGCGTCGGCGGCGCGGCGACCACGGCCTCGTAAACCCCGACGTCCAGCTCCGCCACCCTCCCCACGGCCAGCTCCACCACGCGCTGGTTCATCCCGAACGAGTGCGTCGCGAACGCCGGAGCCACCGCGGCCACCCGCACCACCTCCCTGCCTGCACCCGCACCCGCACCTTCCGCCATCACCCCGGCGGGTATCACGAACTTCACGGCCGTCGCCTCGCCGTACCCGACCTCCGCAGGCGCCAGCAGCACCCGCGGGCGCGCGCTGTCGTGCCGCGAGTCCATGTACGGCGGCAGGAACGCCTCCAGGCTCAGCTTCGTCGGGTACGTCACGTTGGCGAACACGTACCCGACGTGCGGGTTGCTGCCGCCCACCAGCACGCGGCCGTACGTGTCCAGCGCCGCCGACGAGTGGTACATCCGCGGCACCGCCGACGCCGCCAGCGGCGACGACTGATCGAACCGCGACCCCAGCGGCGCGTCGGGCCTGTACAGCACGGGCCGTGTGATCGGGTCCCGCCCCAGCTCCCACCCGGCGGTGCCCGCCGCGGCCCCGTTCACGATCAGCAAGTCGCCCGTGGGCAGCAGCACCATGTCGCCCATCACCCGGGCCATCGGCATCTCCTCGATCGCCCACACCACCGGGTCCGGGTCCGTCGGCGCGACGCGCGCGCAGGTCCGGTCGGCGGCCACGAACGTGCCGTTCCGCAGCGCCAGGTGGTACGCGCCCCGCGGCGCGCCGCCGCAGACCAGCACCTCGGCGTGCGCGGGCGCGTCAGGGCGGAGCGGGAGGAGCACGGACGAGCCCGATGATGGGTAGTTCCGCGGCACGCCGCCGGGGACGGGCGGGAGGCGGCGGAGCGGGGCGCGGTTGTAGGGGTCGAAGACGACGGCGCGGTCGTTGGCGAAGACGAAGACGGTGCCGTCGGGGAGCATGTGGAGGAACGGGTACAGGTTGTTCTCGGCGTCCGGCTCCGTCGTCTCGTCCAGGAACGGGAAGAACGTCAGCGCCGGCGCGGCGTCGGCGTGCGGGAAGTACTCGAGGTTGAACTGCCTCCGCCCGCCGAGGATGAGCACGCGGCCGTCGGGGAGGATCATGTCGGTGGCGTACCACCGCCGCGCGGCGAGGAACGAGGGGAGCTCGACCCAGCCCGTGGCCGGCGAGAAGAGCCGCGCGACGCGGTCGCCGCTGGAGAAGCCGCCGGTCTGGAGGAGCGTGCCGTTGGGGAGCAGCGCCCCGGACGAGCACCACGGGTTGGTGGCGAGCGGGTACGGGTGCAGCACGTTGGAGCGGAGGTCCAGGAGCACCGAGTGCGCCGTGCAGTCGGCGCCGTCGACGGTGGCCGCGCACGGCGCCAGCGCGGCCAGCGAGATGTTGGAGGGGCCCGTGTCGGTGCGGTCGAACATGAGTACGAAGTCCCCCGGGAGCAGCTGCATGTGCATCGCCGACACGCCGATGCTCGCGTGGAGGAGCTGCCATTCTCCCTGGGACGGGGCATCATCGGCGGCGGCGGCATTGGCAATGCAGCTGGCGATCAGGAGAAGGTGGAGAAGGAAGGATCTTGGCTTGGGCATGGCTGCTGAGCATGCCCGCTAAGGTAGGGTGTACAGAGTGTGTTGCATACTTGCATCGCATTGTGACGTTGTGTTGGTGGAGGGTTGGTACAGGGAAGGTTGTGGGGAAATGGGGAATACGCATTTCATGCTTGGAACCGGGTATGCGATTTAAATGATACAAACTTTTTGGACTCAACGGAATTAGGTGAATCTTGCAATTTTTGGACCTGCATTCATTCTGCTGACCAGTGAAAATATACAGGTTTAGCTAATAATTAGCTGAATTTTTGCCAAAATTTGATCAAGAGGCCGGCATAAAGAGGAAACTAATGATTAGAAGTATGCACTTTTACACTGAAGGAAGAACTTGCGAGTTTGTTTGAACTCTAGACTAGACTAAAGTTCAAATCTTGTCCAACTTTTTGACTGGTGCAATGTTGTTTTAGCCCTCACCAAAATAGGTGAATTTTGCAGAAATTCAGATGTTTCGGACCAAATCCCGGAAACCTCCTGAGGTAGAATCACCCAATATATAAGAGCTCAATTATGATGGCCGGCATCTCGAGGATTAGTAGCAGCCGCACACTTGAACTCTATAATGTGGTAGTCTGTTGAGGGTCGAAGGACCAGGATGACACCATCTATCGCAGTCTGGGATAGAGTACAACACATTGATACATAGGGTTACAATAGAAGTGGTTTACAAATTAGAGTGCGGAAGTATAATTTATTACACTAACTTGATTCAAATATAAGTAGTTCAAACCTACCTTGAAACACTCAAAATCAAGTAAGCCGGTAAAAGGATGTTCATTACGTATAAGATCAACATGAGAACCGAGGGATGTTAGAGCATATCTTCACCGGATTAAGAATAAAATGATCCCCTTTTTCTGTAACTAGTGATAATAAAGATTGAAGGCAAAAAGTAAACTCCACTAGACCCCTTTCTAATCTCCTTACACTATTGTTTTATTAATGAGAAATTTACCTACATGACCCTCTTAAAACTCAGGCTTCCTTTCTTGGTCCTGAAAATTTCCAACTTACCTATTTGGCCTGCAATCCGACTTTCGATTCCTTATCTGGCCTTCCCGTCAATTTGACCCGGTAACGGTGTTAGATGAGAGACGAAAAGTCGATTCTACACCTGGACGCGAAAGCATCGTTTTTGATAGTTTAGAATTCAGTTTTTGATATTTTATAATTCAAATTATGTACTGTACATTTTGTAGATGCTTGTAAATTGCATATGTTTCATTTTGAGCATTATTTTCACTTCTTGCACATAATTTTAGAGCACATCATAACTACAGCATTAGCACGCATTTTTTTTCCAGACATGGAGCCAATTGCACATATAAATTCAGTTCGCACATTTTTGATATCTCAAATAAATTCAGTTCGCACATACTGGACATCTAAAATAAATTTAGTTCGCACATAAGTCAAATAAATTTAGTTGTCACATACACAAGCTAGTGCTACACACATGAGAAATCATAGGCTGAGCCTTCTTTTACTTCTTGTACTCATCGCCGGGCTAGCAGGCTGAGAAGTTTTGCTTCGTGTGCTCATTGCAGGGCTGTCAAGTATCACCTTTGGCTTGTTTACCGCCTTTTTGCCAAGCACTTTCTTTTTCATTTTGAATGTGACCTTCTTTTTAGCCTTAGCCTTCCTAGGTTGATCTGTGTGGGCAGGGAAATCAATGGAAAGTGCCTCGGGTTGATTGGAGCCACTCCTTGACCTGGACATGTGAATATAGGGCAGCAATGATTTTTAGCAAATAGAAATATGAACAATGAAAAAAATTCAGAGTTGGAAATAGTACCTTTTTTATGTGCCTGAGTTGGAGCTACCATATTTCCCCTTTTTCTTACTTGATATCTCCAAGGATTGGCTGTGGTGAGAGACAAGCAATCTATTTAGTATCTAAGACAAATAGTCATTCATGATGGCATAAATTCATATTTTCAGCACTAGTGATAAGTACCTTTTAGATGTGTTGGGAGTACAATCAACAGATTTTCTCTTTTTCTTAGCAGTAGTTTCCAAGCTTTGACTATGATGAGACAGTAGGAACATAGAGTCAATCATAAGTTTGAAGTGAACATGGGAGTAAGTTTGACATTGCAAGGGATATGAAATTGCAAACCTTGGTGGAAAAGACATGGATGCAGATGGTGCTTCTTCCAAAGGCATAATGGAACTTTCAGCAGATTTGTTGTTTTTTGCCCTCTTCTTTGGTTCTCCTCTGCAATGTCAAAAATAAGAAAGTCACTAATATGTCTTTTATTAAAAGCAGAGAAAGAGTAGACAAATTATTACTTGATAGCTTTCATAGCAGCAATGTCTTCTGGTCTTCCTCGCTTGCAATTATGCCAATGATGTCCGTAGTCCATGCAAATAGGGCATTGGTGCTGGCCTTTACTCCTTTTCTTATCAGAGCTACCTTTGTGCCTCTCTGTTTTAGGCCTACCAGCTACTGGCTTTAATAGAGGTGGGTGCATGAAAAAATCATGAGTAGATTTCGGCCACTGAGTCTTGTCAGTCATAGCAGGGATAAGCTGACTATATGCAACTCTAAACTTCTCAATGCAGTAATACATGTCAACATATTGCTCTATTGGTGCATTGCTAAGTGATGTGATGAATGCGAGTGCATGCTTGCAAGGAATTCCAGAAACCTACCACTGTCGACAAGAACATGTCCTCTCAAGTAGGTTAACCACAAACTTGAAGCCACTACCACCCATTGCTGTTATTTCACCCACATGTTCTCCACATTCTAGCACTTCCAAGTTTAATTCTCTACTGGCCTCATTCAATTTCTTTATTATGTGAGGTAGAATCAAGCCATCAAGTTTCTTTCCTATTTTTCTCCTTTGGTTCCACTTGGTCATAAGCAGTTGCCTAAACTTGTCCATGAAATCATCCAAGTTTAGGGACTTGTGATGCTTAATCCAATTGTTGAAAGACTCTGCACAGTGCATTCGTCTTGAGTGGTAGATGCAAATATCCACCATGGACAATTATCTAAGTCCCTCCGCGAACAATATGCTCGAAACCGATTTGGTGCCCTCTTTGCAATGTTGAACTCAAATTCATGTTTTATTGCATGCTGAGAAATAGCCAGTCTAAACTCTAGCATGCTATCATAAGTCGAGCCTACTACCATTGGAGGATCCTCTGTATCATATTCTACATTTGGAGCATAGTTTTCCTCATCATATGGCAACTCCTCTTCACATGGTAACTCATCTGACACATCCTCACCCTCACTATCATCAAGGGACACATCTCCACCCTCACTATCATCAGGGACATAGGCCGAGTCTCTCTTTCCTTTATCAGAAGAAGGCACAACTGCTAGACCATTAACGGGTTCATTCTCCAAGTACATAATCTCCTCATCAACACCTACATGTTTGTTCTGTGGTAGTGGATTTTTAAGGTAATCATCCTCAACCGGATCTGTGTTGGTGTTAACTGGCTCTGTGTTGGTGTCCACTGCCTCTGTGTTGTTGTCAGGCTGCCTTTCATCATTAAAATCCCACTCAGAGATTGGCTCAAAAGCATCAGAAGGACCACAATATGCAATGAACATGATGATAATCTTGCTCTTAGAGTGCTTACTAAACATAGTCATCAATTGTTGGTCAGATGTTATTTCTGGGAAGCTTTTTAGAACTTCATCATAATATTGAACATGGGCAACTTCCAAATAACCTGGTGGATACCTTTCTACCACTGATTCAACAAGATCCTTATAATTTGTCAAGTTCGAATCCACAACCATCTCAAAGCTAAAACATTTAATATCCTTTCTGCACTTCTTTCTGTTGCCCAACAATTTAATTTTCAACAAGAAACTTGAATTTGGATCAAATCTGCTATTTCAACAAGAAACCTAAGTAACGCAAACAAGATCTATAACTGCATGTCTAGTACTGCAGTTGAACAAAAAAAGATGGACTCACCCGTCGAGCCAATCAGTCTCCACTACTTGCGGTTCATCGACAGCTGCACCATTGGTGACGGTTGTTGCAGAGCCCGAACCGGCGTCGCCTGAACCATGGGCAGCACCCGCCGCTTGGTGCCGAGTAGCTGGCCCCGCTGCCTCGACGCGTGCGGCTCGCCCTGCTGGCTGGGCACGCGTGGAAGGTCCGACCGCCTGGGCGCACGCGAGAGCGCCCGCTGAAGGTCCGGCCGCCTGACCGCACGTGAGAGCGCCCGCTGCCTCGGTGCGCGCGGCTCGCCCTGCCGCCTCGGCGCGCACGGCTGGCCCGGCCGCCTGGGCGCGCACGGGGGCACAACCCCTGCCGAGGAGCGCGACGCCGCTCCTGCCTCCGCCTGGGCGAGCGCCGGCCCAGCCACCGTCGGGGAGCGCCGACCCTGCGCTGGCCCAGCCGCCACCGCCGGGGGACGCGACCCCGCTCGCGCGATCCGTAGGGGCGAGCGCGGCCCGGTCCGCAGGGGCGTAGGGACGCGTGGGATGGCCTCCGCCGCTGCCTCGCAAGCCGCTGGAGGCTCCTCCGCCTGCGCCGACTCCGCCTCCATCCGCATGGGCACAGGAGCTGTCCGCCTCAAAGTTTTTTTCCCGATCCGGTCTGAGTCATGCGTTACTGGGAGAAAAGGAGATGTAGTGAAGGGTAATCATGTCATTTCGCATTAGTCTTCAGTGGGACTTCACGGTGCCCTCAAATAGAACTGACAGGAAGGCCATACAAGGAATCGAAAATTGGATTGGAGGCCAAATAGGTAAGTTGGAAATTTTCAAGGCCAAGAAAGAAAGACTGAGTTTTAAGAGGGCCATATAGGTAATTTTCTAAACGCATGAAACATACGGAGCTGGTGCCATAGAGTATGCGGGCCCCACGCTCCTTCTCTGTGCCGGTCCTTCTCTCTCTGGTCACAGTGCATGCAGAGGCCCTCACGCATTGCATGCACCCCACGCTGAGCGAGGCCAAATGCGCTGCCCTACGCCCCACGCAGAACGTGTGGCCGCACGAGCTCCCATGCGTTGCCCCGTAGAAAAGCACCGGTGCAGGCCCCGACTGACTGCAACTACATGCCCATCTTTTTTTTTCTTGGTCGTCACGATGCGGGGTTGGTTACCGTTTACGCATCCTCCGTGTGGATATGAATTTTGATCATGGGTCACCTAACTCGACCTTCCAAAATTTTTTGACCTGACTTAACTGGCTGGTATGTCGAGTCGGATTCGAGTTATGATTTTAGACCCATGACCCGATCCAACCTGAGAAAGCTGACCCAAAGTAGTAAAATCTGATCTAATCCCATCTGGCAGTGCGTCGACGGACCAAAAATTTTGACATGACAATTTTTTATTGGCCCAAGTCGAGTCCGACCCGATCCCAGTGTTTAGCATCATCTAGCAGTTCCTTTTACTCCATTTCTTTCAAGACAACTTAAGACTCTTTCAATTCTTTTGGACACTTCTACCGGACCAACAACAAAGACAGGTCGGTCCTTACCAAGATCAAACAATAGACCTTATCTATAGAGATTCAAGTTCTATATATTTTCGGTCATTGTGTGTGATCCGAAACTTGATAAAAATGAATTACAATGCTGCCACGTTCAACTAATCTAGTCTAGGGGAAGAAACAAACTAAACTACTTCGACCTATAAAATACCAAAACGGCTGCCACTTGCATCCTTACTTTATGTCAGCCCAGTTGGCCCACTATGAAAATGGATCGCCACGCTCGTGCCCAAATGAGGTAATGAGTTAATTTCTGGTGAGTGTGTAACACTGAAGATATTGGTAGAAAGTTCAGTAGACCGTGGAATGAGTATGAACGTGTTTGCGACTTCATGTTATATGTCATCAACACAATAACACCTAACACGATTCATGTTCCTTGTTACATATAGTTCACGAATCAAAATATTTCATTATTAGGGTGTAATTGTTTGGTGAGGAGAAGGCGTTGAAATAAATGCTGTAGTAGATTCTTTTTTTTGCTGTAGTTGTTGTTTGGTCATGTATTCGTTCCACCACTATGTGCTTATAATTATTTAACAATGGTTATTTATCGTGCATAAATCGAAAGCTGCCTGTGTTCTGTACACGTATGTCTTACTTACTTATGCTAATAATAGAACTACTATTGAGGTCATTCATTCTAGAGAATTTTCATGATCTAGTTTATCGGTGGCAAGCATAAAGTGCCCTATGTAATGGTTTTTGGGTACGGTGTGAACTTACAATGCTTTGCTGATGCATTTAATGCACAGAATATGATGTTTGATCAAAATATTTGTCTATTTCTAAAATACTATTATATGAAATGGATGGCACTGGGATATGTAGCATCTGATGCAATGTACCATATCCTCACTTAATCCAGAGGTTTTCAGACATCACCATGGTGGCTCTTCTAATCATATATTACCCACATTTGGTTCTCTATTTGTTAAATAATGTTATATGGGAAAGAGATATTACTAAATCATCTTGCATAAGTAACAGTCACTTTTCTAATTTTTTTAATTTCAGGATTAGATGATCTTTTCTGTTCTTGCTTTCTAAATTAATCTTATTTGGTATAGACCGTGTACAACAACACTACCACAAAAATGATTTCAGGAGACAGTGGGTTTTATTTACAGAGGCGGACATTTTCTTCCATTGCCTCTAAAAATCTCTCCCTGCCTCTATAAATAGATTTTTAGAGGCGTTAAAAAGACCATATCTGAAAATAAGGTCATTTTCAGAGATGGCCTTCTTATGAGTCCGTCTTTGAAAATCCAATTACAGAGGCAGTGTGTCATGCGGATTACAGAGGCGATTTCTTACACAGAGGACTTCTTAGATTTGAGTCGTGCATTGCCGGTGATGAGAAGCTTATGGTATGACCCTCGCTAACTATTTTGCGCTTCGGGCAATCTTTTGCCCAAGTTATGGGCGGCCATGATTAATGTGCCAAAATGCTAAACTGAGGCCAAATGTATCTCTCCACATTTTTATTAATCAGAACAATCTTCTGCTCTGAACGCCTCAGAATTAATTTGGGTCTGCTGTTGGAGCTTCCGTCGATCTAGGCCTGGATCCACCTCAGATTGTTTAAAGCTGGGGCAGCACGTATTCTTTTGTGATGGCCAAATAAATCAGTAAGTCTAAAGTTTACTTGACTAACCAGAACAACAAATAGCATCCATACATATTGTGTCTGTTAGAGATTGCTTCACATATTATCCAACAGGTGATCTTGACAGACAAGCATACACATATTCTCCGATCCTCATGCATGCATGTTTCTTCTCAGTAGTTTGACGATTTCTTCAATATTTATCCATGATACGTGATGCATTCCAGTTCTAGTTTCAGAGATGAATTTCAGAGATGGACATGTTTTCCATTTACACTGGCGCTCCCACAGAGGTGGTTGAGCAGGCCGCCTGTGTAATGTTGTTTTGCCCAACTCTGTAAAGGGACTTCTAGTTGTGTATTGAATCTAGATAAAATAGGCCAAACAAGATTTAGGTGCAAAAAACATCAAGCTATGCCAATATTTTTGGTTTGCGAATTACATGGTTGCTGATCTAAATACAGGTTTTGACCCATAATGTAGATGTAGGCTTCATCTGCTGATCTAAACATGCTGTTTTTGGCCCTCTGTTCTTCTATGCTATTGTAGAGTTGGTTATCACCAAATTTTGACAGGTCCTGTGTGTTGGTGTATTTTTTTTTTCTAGACTGCAGTAGATATAGAAGCTAAAAGGTTAGATTGGTATGGGGATGAATTTTCTGTAGTATGATCCTACCTAAGCGTCGATTTTAATTTGGTGTAATATAAGCATTCTGCTTGGTTGGCACTGACTGTGCATGAATCCATGATCTGATTTATATTGCTCCTTGATAATTTGAACATTAGGATATAGATGTGCTGATGTTTTTGACCAGCACATGATATGCAGTACATGTGAACATGGTATGTCAATGTGTTTGCTCTACCATGATGGTAGTAAGGAGTTCATTTCAGCCAAATATGTTTATTAAGTCAAATAGACCTTGCAATGAATATAGACATGCCATTGTATGTCTGTGTGTTTGGTCTACCATAACATGGTATGTCTATGGTTTAGATAGTCTTCAGCTCTGTATTGTACATTTACTCGCCATTATGTAACCTTTAGCATATAATTCAGTGACCAGTGCGTCCTATGTGCTAGTTGTGGTTTGATGTGTAGAAGCGTTGGAATCAATAATGTGATTAATTGATTTTTGCTATACTGTCACTGTGGAACGCCCGTACATGTAGGTTTTCTATGAATATTTTCAGCATGTGCTTCAGGTATTCAGTCATGGACATAGCTAATGATGAGAAGCATAGACCCCCCAGCCTGCCGAACAATGATATGTGATCATAATCTTCTTCTCTGGGTGTTCCAGTTTCATAGTGCATCAGTGTATGACAGTTGTAGGCGTTTTATAGTACATCAATGTTGCTATTATCAGTGTATGACAGTTGTATGTGTTAGATTGTAAGAATTCATTTCATAGAAGTCAACTCATGTTTTTTTTTTGTTTTCTGTAATGGAGCACATTGAAATGTACCACAATACCAGGCCTGAATAATTGTAACGTTGTGGCAATTAAGCACCGAGTATACATTGTTATCTGAAAATAACTCTCAAGAAGTTCCATGTTCTCCTAACATGGTCTCGTGCAAGCTACAATTCACGAAGAAAAAAAAATATTGGCAATATGATTGATTCAAGAGTAAATTTGTGCAAAGGATCTGGTCTTTACATTGTCGGTCTTCCATGACCTGCCTTGAGATAGATAGAAGCAGCCCACACCATTTCCAGTATTAACAAACCAGAAACTGAAGTGAGGCTTGCTATGTACATCCACTTGGCAAGCTGCATTTCCAGACACACCATAAAACCATCCAAGCTGAAAGAAGCTGTATCATAACGTTTGTTCCGTAACGACTCAAACTTATATATACACATGCCTCTCAATTCTCGAGTGGCAAACTGCATGGAAATTCAACTGTAACGTGTACACAAATCACTGAAGAAAAATGAACAAATTCACATAACATTCTTGTCTCATTTTATTTGCATGTCAAATATCTGACTGCCTCAGAACAACCCGCAGGCTAAAAAAAGGAATAAATTCACATCACAAATTCTGCATTGTTGCTTCTTCAGTCAAAGCGATGACGGTTCCAAGGTTCCTTCTGTCCATGTAGGTCACAGACGGGCACTCTACTTGCATGCAAGGGTCATATGCATTATATAATCTGCAGTGTTATACGCCCCTTACCAACAACTAGTAACAAGAACTGTATGTTGCATACTTGATTACTCCCTCAGTTGTTCCACATTGACACATTCTTCTTCGATTTTGTCCGTTGAAATTTTCTCCACTTCGTCCAACAACACTTTCATCACCTGAAACGTCACATGCAGTCAAGTGACGAGATATTCCAACAGCAAAAAAGGTACATACTCAGTATGCAACGTATAAAGCAGCAGTTGTGTTAATTTACCTGAAGCGTCAGCAGAGACGTTGATGTTTGTCTTGAAGCTGAATGGATCGCCTGTGTACTTCACGTACCACTTCCTTTCAATGTTGTTGTCATCATCATCTGCATATGCATTGACCTGCTTGATATGGCTGAACTTGTCCCACTCAGGGCAAGATTCCCCTTCAGCTATGGAAGCGAGCAGGGAGATGTCACAGTTTAGACGCAAATCCCTTGGGTTTACGTCCTGCAAGTATCCAGGGAGTGTTTTCATGTCGTAGTCCTGCAGTGTGAGTCTATGAAGTGCAGGCAAACCCTCCAATACCTTCAACTCTGGGCATCTTATGATCATGAGGTCCTGCAAATTTGGCAGATTGCTGATCCTCTCCAGGCTAGGACATCCAGCCACCTGAATTTTCAAATCAGAACCAAAGTTTTCCAAAGCGCTTGGGTGCTCATGATGGTGTGGTAGTAAGAACTCTGGCCCAACATGCTTGATGGCTGGGGCACTTATAATTTGTTGCGTTGTTCGTTTTTCTCCATTTTCGTTCTTGGCTATAATCTGAATTTCTCAGAGTTTGGGTCGATCCCAGGCGATGATTTCTTGAGGATAGATTCGTAGCAAGTTGAATTCCATCTTTGTAAATTTTTGGAACGAATGATGGAGATTTGGGTCGTTTTTCTTTTGATTTTCTGGTCGCTCTTTCTCCCTGTTCGTGCCTAACAGAGGCACCGTGCTCACCAGGCACGAGCCGGTGCTCGCCCAGAGAAGCCGAAGTCCTGCGCCAAGCAGCAGGAGCCGCGTGCTCCCAGAGCCCGAGCGGCGCTCGCCCAGGTGGCCATCCTCTCGTCGGTCTCCTCCCTGTCTCTACTTCCTTCGGTGCTTGCATCTGGCCGGCGGCGAGCAGACCCACCGCTGGTTGTTCCTCTCTCCATCTCCGCTCGGTACGTGCAACCCAGTGCCGTGCGGTAGCTGTTTCCCTCCGTTCGTGCGGTTTTTCTCTCGGTTCTGTCTGGTGCCCTTCGGTGGTGTCCGGTGCCTGTCAAAAGTGCCGGCCCAATTTCCAGTCTGGCAGGTTCGAATTTCCAGCCCTGTTTTTTTTGTTTCATCCGTGGTTTGCGCGTTTGTGCTCGGATTTAAGTTCCATCTTTTGCGTTGGTTTTCCATCGATTCAAGGAACTTATCTAAGTATTCTTGTCACCCGTTGGCATGGATATTTTAGATTTGGGAACTTCTTTTGGTTTGCTTGTTTGGCGGTGATTTGGGGACAGCGGCCAAATATTTCGAGAGAAATTTTACGGCTCCCATTCACCCCCTTTAGTCACCGTTTTCGGTCCTTTATATTGCTACTAATTTAAATATCTAAAAAATAAAAGGAGCCTCATTAGGAAGCTGCATTTTCATGGTACTGGCAGCATATATATGAACATTTCGTTGGCAACCTACGCACATTTTCAGGCTCACAATGAATCCGCAAGCCGGAATAAGCTGTATCATAACATTTGTTTTGTAACATGATGACTCACAACTTAATTATATGTACAAGGCTCTATATTCTCAGGTGGTAACCAGCATCCACAGTAACACAGATTCGAATAAAAAAACTAATTCACATCACATCGCATTCTAGTCACCATGAATTTATTTTCAGTGTCCAACATCTGACTGCCTCACGACGACCCGCAGCGTAGTAATCGGCTCCATTGCTTCTTCTTCTTCGGCCGAAGCGATGATAGCTCCAGCCTCCAAGGCTGCTTTTTGTTCATGCGGCACTCCACCTGCAGGCGAGGTCTTTTATGCATTCTATAATCGATAGTGCTAGAGACGTATGTAGTAATAATAATAGTCTTGGAGTAGCATGCATACTTTATTGTTACTCCCTCTGTTGTTCCACGATGAATTCCCTTCAAACTTGCTCCACTTTGTCCAATAACACCTCCTCTGTTTCATCCCCTGAAACGGACCGTCTAGTCAAGTAACCAGATATTCCAATAGCAACAAAGGTGCTCCGTATATGCAACATATAAAGCAGCAGTGTTGTGTTAATTTACCTGAAGCGTCGGCAGAGGGGCTGATGTTTGTCTTGAAGCTGAAAGGATCTATCGTGTACTTCACGTACCACTTCCTTCGAATGTTGTTGTCGTTATCATTTGCATATGCCTTGACCTGCTTGATATGGCTGAACTTGTCCCACTCAAGGCCAGATTCCCCTTCAGCTATGGAAGTGAGCAACGGGACATCACAGTCTAGATCCAAATGCCTTGGCTTTACGTCCTGCAAATATCCAGGGAGTGTTTCCATGTTGTAGTCCTCCAGCCAGAGTTTCTGAAGTGCAGGCAAACCCTCTAGCACCTTCAACTTTGGGCAGGAGCTGATATAAAGGTTCTGCAAATTTGGTAGGTTACTGATCCTCTCCAGGCTAGGACATCCACTCACCACAATTTCCAAACCAGAACCAAAGTTCTCCACAGCGCTTGGGTGCTCATGATGGTGTGGTAGTAAGAACTCTGGCCCAACACGCTTGATGCCTGGGGCGTTTTCAATCTGTAGGAACTCCAAGCTGGGGAGCTGGAACAAGCTGTCAGGTACTATGCAATAAGGCAAGTCTTCCATGAATAGAATCCTCAAGCATCCAAGGGACACAATTGCTGTCGACGTCATCCACCGTGGAAGTCGTTGACCAAAGTACCCTTCGATTGTAAGATTTTCTAAGCAAGGCGGAGGGCAGAGCTCATCAAACACCTTCTCGATGTGTTGCTGCTCTTCCTGTTTCACCAACCGGTGAGCACCTCCACTACTACTAGTGCACTGTAAGTACAGAGAGCTGAGGCACACCTTTTCACCAAGCCTGGCTTTTATAGCAAATGAGGAAGAAGATACATTCTCCAGGCCATGTATATGAAGACGCATGAGCTGGTTAAGAGGTCCTAATTCTTCCAAACTACACCAATCACCCTCCACATGGGCTGGAAATCCCTTTAATATCCTCAAATTAGTTAGGCTGCCGAAACCCCTGGGTATATTGTTTATAGCTGAGTATGCAAGGCTTAGATACCTCAGCTGCCGTAACTCTCCAATGCCATGAGGAAGCTTCACCAAACTTTTACAATTATTAAGGTCAATGCACTGCAAGAATTTCATCTTGGCTATTTTTTTTGGCAGCCTAGATGTGTTAGTGCCATCTAGGCACAAATACCTCAAGTGTTTGAGTTGGACCAAAGATTCAGACAATGCATCAAAATTTCCATCTTCTATATGTAGGGTCCGCAAACAAGGAAAAGATGACAGTGAATCACCTGGGTTGATCTTTGTTTTCCCAACTAAAATAAGTGTTCGCAGTGATATATGTGCTTGTAGAGAACTCCACTCTAGCTCATTTGACTCTGATTCTTTGGATTTTAGTGATAACCGAATAACATTTTGTGGGTTAATGTTATTGGTATGGTCAGGCTCAGTTTTGTGAGCTATCAATGCTTCATCTGTAGTCAAATACTGAGCGAACGAGCGAACAACATCATGCATATTGCAAACTCTCTGGTCTACGTACCTTTGATCAGGCTCTAGAAGTTTCCTAGCTATTAACTGGTCATAGTACTCTTTTCCTAATACTTCTAAATCACGTGAGTTTCCATGAACAAATCCTTCACTAATCCACATGGCAACAATACGGTCATACCAGAACACCGTGTTCTTTGGGAGGAGGGCGTAGTGCAGAAAGCAAGACTTCAACTCAGGGTTCAGATCTTGATAGCTCAGGTATACTGCATAGTTTAGGTCTTCATGCATTTGAGATACTGACCATGTAGAATCATTAAGGACCTTTGTCCAATCGCTTCGCCTTGTCCTTTTCTGGCGAAGGAGGCCTCCTATTACTTTGACTGCGAGAGGCAAACCATCACATTTTGCTATAATCGACATTCCAATGTCCTTCAGGGTATCAACCTTTTGTTCATCATTATTTTCATTTCCGACCACCTGCAAGCAGCTAATTAAGCCAGTTAATTATGTGGAATATGGAGATATATATACATTTCGTCCTAATCGGAGGCAAAATCGAGTGCTCGTAAATGATTCTGCGTGCAGAGGCAAAATCACGTACGACGTTCTAAGCATATGACCGATGTACCACTTCCGTGCACCTGAGCTAATTAACTAGGAGACGTCTGTGCACAAAAGTAGTTCTCTCAGCAGTCACTCTATAATTACCAGCTCTTGTATTTTATAGTCACTGTATTATGTACCATAGTACTAAAATGGAATGAACTGTCCTCTAAGCCCTGCACTGTGGCACTAAAGATATTGAATTTTCTATATAAATTTTTTTTGCAGTAATATTATTTTGTATAAATATAGAATAATTAAAATTAAATTACTAGCATTGATATGACATAATATTTTTTGTCAAAATTTATAAACTTATTTAAATTAAAGGGCGTACCCAGTGCAGAGATAAATGTAATTAACAAAAAAATGTTAGTATCATTATTTATTTGTGGTTTGTTAAGGAAGATTTTTAGCTCTTGATTAATTATTAAATAAAGAGTAAATTTCACTAGTGGTCCTCGAGCTTGTCCTAAGTTCTCATCCAGGTTCTAGTACTTTTAAATTGCACACTCAACTACCTAAATTTGTCATGAGTTCTAATCCCGTTCCTAGTATATGCAAATTGCACATTTAGCTCTCTAAACTTGTTCTGAATTCTCATCTCGGTCTTGGTACTTGCAAATTCCACACTCAAGGTTCCTAAAATTGTATTATGATACCATTATGGTCCATTCACCCTATAACATTGTCCCCACCTCCGTCACACCACACATGCTTGCCTTACTACCCTCCACCTGCCTATGTTGCATCACCGGGGGGGGAGGGGGGGGGGGGGGGGGGGGGGGGTGGGCCAACACAGATGGCAGTATGTGCAAACGTCACATGTATCTATTTTAAAATGTTTTTATTATATTTCTTTCAACGATTTCAAAGACCAAGGTGAGCATCACCGTCCATTTTCACTGTCAAATCGCAAAACTGACGGTGATGGCGGTTTCTAAACTGATGGGGATAATGTTTCTGTAGCAGTGTCTTCAAAGTAGTTTGTAGCCTAGATTCATAATATTAGTGCTAAAATAAATAACCATCTAGGTTAATTTGCATATCCGTGTGCATAAGAAACCTAATAAAAACTACTGAAAATGCATAGATGTTATAAATTATAAATATTACATAGGGGCACTTTGTTCTTGAGCCAATTTAAGCTCAGTCAGTAATAACAAATGGTGATGATAACGATTATAATTGTTAGAACATTCTGGATGGCCAAAGAATTCCTTGCATGCATATATTTGTTTCCATAAATAAACTACCCTCAACTAACGTTTACAATTAAATGGAAGTTACAACAAATCTTAAAAGTTTTGTAGATAACTTACTAGCCCAAATCAAGTTCTAAAAACGATACTGTGTGCAGAGGCAAAATTCACATGCAACGTTCCAAGCGTATGACCGATGTGCCAGTCCACTAAAATAGATGGAAAAATCATCGTATATGTATACCACTACGGTGCAATTAGGTGGCGTCTGTGACTGTGTACAAGAATAGTGTTCTCATCAGTCACTATCATTACCAACTCTCGTCTACCTGATGTTTATAGTCACTCCAGTATTTATCGTATCTTTTATTTATTTATTTATTTTTCTTATTTTATTAAAAAAAGTTATACAGTATGCCAGACTACTTCTCACTGCCAAGTACTGACAGTGATAAGTGATAAAAAAGCACAAAATGTACGCCAGATTACTGCATCTTCACTGCCAGTAACCGACAATGATAGTATTTAAACTCAAGATCTCAACATTCTCCTAAGCATCTATACCAGCAGAGCTATACAACACTTGTGACTATACAACTGATGCTATTCTTTTAACTACACAATTTTGAATCTTATATTGCATATTTGATACTCTAAATGATCTCAAATGAAAAGGTTGTTAACTGCAAAGTTGTAGATCGATCTCATCGACTACCAACTCTACTATAGACTTTGTCTCCATTCGACATCATTAACCATCTCAAATCCCATTGGTGAACTTACATAGAATTTTTTGATATGTAAACCATCTTAAATTAAAAAGTTGTTAACTACAAAGTTTTAAATCTTTTTGAACGTATAAAGCTTATCTTATCAAACATCATATGAAAAAGTAATTACTTTTTCGTAAAATAGCCTATCACTGCTGGTTGTAGCCACAAACCGGCCATGACGGGTGGTCCTTCACTGCATGTTCGTGGCTATAACCAGAAGTGAAAGTACACTGCCTGTCACTATCACTTGTAGCCACGATTCGTTCGTGAAAGTTCATCTATCACTGTCAGTTGTACTATCACTATCGGTTCCAAAGCAACCAGCAATGATGGTCCGACAATGATGGCATGTGTTTGTGGTAGTGCTAGGTCCTATGCTACCCACTTGCCTATTAATAATGGTATGAACTATCATGTCAGCCTGCACTATGGCACTTAAGGCCATGTTTGGATGTTGTAGTATTAAGAGACGTAGTATTAAGAAACCACGATTTTAGAACCTATAGATGTGGTAAACCATGATTTAGCAACAAAGAGGTCTAGATATGAGTTTATAAAACTCTAAAGAGACTACAAATTTAGCAAAACTCTGGTTTTCAAAACCATAAAATTTGTTGCATCAAAACACTTCATACAACTCTAATAAAATCAAAGTTTTTCATACAAGCATGGTATTTTTCTAAAACTCCAAAAATACATCTGTATCCAAACAGGGCCTAAGATTTTGAACTTGCTACATTCGAAAATTGTATAATTAGTAGAAGTATTATTTTTATAAAAATATAGAATAATCAAAATTAAATTACCAGTGTTGATATGACATAGTATTGGAGTCAAATTTTATAAAATTATTTGAAATAAAAACTTATAAACTTTTTTTGTCATGCCATAGTAATGTAATTTAAAATAAAGTATCAGTGTCATTTATATGTGGTTTGTTAAGTAACAGTTTAGCACTTGATGATCTATTAACTAAAAATATCCTAATGTATGTATGTTTGATTGGTCGATATATTAACCCAACTTTATGTTAATAACTGAAATGTATAGCATGGATCATGGAGGATGCAAACTATACAGCCACGATGTTGTCAGAAATTGGTCCTGCTATCGGCCAGGTTGAAGGTGAAAGGAGGAACCAGAGAAACCAGAGGATTTATTTTAACGAACATCTGTCCCTGCTGATGGTTCAGTAGTTAACTAATCGGTCCCAATACAAGCCTACATGAAGCTAGTCCTCGTTTGAAACCCAAAGATTGGGTATATGATCCTAGAAAACAAATTCGTCCCTTTTGTGACATTTGGTATATTTTTTTATTCCAATTTGACACTATATGTTCAATTTCGTTGCAACTTATCATGAGATTATTCATAAAAGAACCAAACACCCCTGGTAGAAAAACGAATGGACGGAAGTCAATTATTAGGATCCAACTGGAAAGGTTATTAAAGTCTGCACATCTTGACCTGAAGAAGCTACGTTTTTCTCCCTTATTCATACTCTCTTGGATGCAGGTAAGCCTAATGTGATATCCCTTGTATCCTTAGCTTTTTAACCATTCTAGAGATGAGACAAGTGAGGCAAGTTACATGGACAATTACTCAAGTGTCTATGGTAAAACCTGTCAATCAGGATACATGCCAAAGGCCCCGTGAGTACATTTCCAACCTTTTTACGCCATGTTCAGAATAGAACTTTAAATCATTGATTTTATTTTAACATGTTTACAGGATCTAGTAAAATTATAATAGTTTGAAAAGGTTGTTAGAGAAAAGGATAAAAGTTACATATGTTATATGTAATTTTAATGTCTAACTCGATGAGATATTTAAAAAGTTACACTCCTATCACCTAATAATAGGACTTCTGAAAATTTAGAACAAAATAAATTAGGCAACAAGAGAAAGCCTAACATTCCCATCATTAAACAGCAATGTCCAGTCCTGATTGGCTTTAATAGTACAGGCTAATTGCTGATTCTTTATCAGACCGTGGAGGATGGGACTTGGTCTTGTAGATATTAAACCTAAGCACCAGACGCCCTTTGCAACGAAAGGATACAGTAGAGTAAAAGTTTATAAATCTTAATCTCATGACCATCTAAAGAGTTGAGGCTTAAAAAAAATCTATAGAGTTGCGACCACAAGTATTAGTAACAATGTAATAATGCTTGTACATGAGCTCTTACGAAACTTCACAAGCACCTACAGTCATTTGTGTAATGTAAGAATTTAAAAAAAAAAATTACTACATGTTACTAACTTTATTATTGTTTGTAGTTTACGCTTATTCCTTTTAGGCTTTTATTTCGCCTGTTCTTTATCATGCTCTGTGTTCATGATTCTTTAATGACATTTCACTACTATAGAAATGGATTTCGCCAACACTATTTTGATTCTATTAGAAACATCGGTAAAAATATATCACCTCCGGTAATTGAACCGTTGATAAAAATGGCTTTCACCACCATTTGTGGCAGTGAAAACCGGTTTTGAGTATATAGCCGGTCAGAAACCCTAGCCCATTCTCACTCCCTCACCGACACCCCACCTACTGACCACCTCTCTCTCCCTTACTCGAGCACTTCCTTCCGCACCCTCTCTCCCTCACCAGCACTCCCTCCAGGCCCCCTCTCTATCCCATTGTAGCACCGCGGCCCAAAGATCGGATCTGCCATCGGCGCGGGGGCAGACACCACCCATGGCCCTCAGCAGCATGGCAGACGCCGCCCAACATAGAGTTGGACCTCGATGTCACAATCCTGGCCACTAGGGGCAGCTAGCGTAGACCATCATGGACGACTGCAGGCACACATGACACGTGTATTTTTTAATTATTTTTATTCAACTTTCAATATCGGTTTCAATGTGGCGGTGATGAAGGTGAGCATCACCGCCAAATCGCAAAACCGGTGGTGATGGTGGTTTTCAAGCAAGCGGTGATAATGTTTGTGTAGTAGTGTTTTGAAAGTGGTTTACAGACCCTAGATTTCTAATATTAATGCTAAAACAAATAACTATTTTGTACAACCATGCAAATAAGGTCATCTTCAATGTAAATTTTCTTTCTGTGGTTTCTAAGAGTGCCACATCATTTTATAGGTTTAGGTTGATGAATGAAATGATTCCTCTCAAGACACAATTTTATAAATTGATAGTAAAGCAAATGTGAAGAAAATGTGCAAGATTACTGACATCTGAATAGATAGTGTAGCAAATGCGCATGCATGAATGTGTAACAAAATAAAGCTATAAATTAACTTATACGAACCTGCTTCTTGAGCAAAGACCAGGCATCTTCTTGCTCTAATTTGTTGACATGGTGGTAGGGCACCTCCGCCATCATGCCTTTGGTGACCATGTCATGTCTTGTGGTAACGAGGACACAACTACCTTGAGCTAGGACGCTTAATAATGGAGTTTTGAGGACACCCTCCCATGCATGGTGGTCCCAGACATCATCCATCACCAATAAAGTCTTGCAGTCCTTCAAGGCTTCCTTAAGGGTTCGCTCTAGTGCGGCCTTTGTGTTTCTTGGTGCTTGATGGTTTCCTTGTGTTTCAGTGATAGCTCTCTCTAATAGATCAACATCGCTAAATTCTTGATTGACACTCAACCATATTCTCTTTTGAAACTCTTGTTTGATGAAGTCATGATTAAAGATCTTCTTGGCAAGGGTGGTTTTGCCAATCCCTCCTACTCCCACAATAGCATAAACCATAACATTTTTGTGTTCATGTACATTTTTGTCCTTCTTCGTGAGCAAATCCACAAGATTTCTTGTGTCCTCCTCAATCTTCTCACCAACCACACCTAACTCATCCTCCCCTGTTGTCTCACGCTTAGCGCGAAGGGAGGATTCTACCTTTTTTGTGTTGTCATCATAAGATGCAAGGTTAACGAAGTTGAAGGTTTTGCTACGCTTCTCAATGTCATCTAGCCTCTCATTAAGACTTTTTATGCGATTACCGATGTCATGAGCATGGAGAGGATTCCTCATACAAAAGAGCAACGGATTGAAGCAGCCCATATCACAGCTTCGACCCCGTTCCATCGCCTTGAGCTGGCACAAATCAAGGATGTTGGTAGCATCATACATGGCATTCCTAAGCTCTCTCACCCATGATTTCACAGTCTCGTCGCTGATGTTCCTCTTGTCAGCATCAGCGAGGAAGCTCTTAAGGTCCCCAAGCTTCATCCCCATCTTTTTTATCTCATCGGGAACACATAAGAGCAGATGCACCTCTTCTTTAGCCATCTCCAACAACATGTCTTGGAGGTAGGATGCTAAAGCATCCAGTACCACCGCCATCTTTGCTGCTTCGGTATCTACAAAATCGAAATTAGATAAAAAATTACGTGTTTCGTTTTAAAGGAAAGGTAATCTTGATGGTAAAAGTACCGAGGCCCCTATAACCTTGGCACTATTATTCAAAAGGGAACACTGCAACAGTAGATAGGTACTAGAATAATCACATTTAAATGATAACTGAGTACTTTTGGTACCAAATCTTGCGCATAGTAGCAAGCTAAAACGATAACGGAGTTAACAAATTAATGAGTAGCTAGCAGACGTGAATATGATGAAGTTTGACCTATGGATGATGTTGAAATATTATATACTTGGGCACCTAAAAATCGAAAGTAGCTACACCAATCTCAAGCCGTCACCCTTGTGTGAGTATATTTGTGAGTGGAAGAAGAGTATAATATCTCCAACAAAAACTAGAAAGAAAGAAAGAAAGAAAGAAAGAAAGAAAGAGGATGGAAATAAAAATAGAGAGGGCCGGGAAAGACTAGGCATATGCACCTTGATTTGCAGCAGGGAAAAGAGAATGCTATGTGTGTCCTTCAGTTCCGGCGTCAAGGAAACGGACCTGTTGAGCGATGGCTGGAACTGGAAGTACGTAACGTTTGATCAAGTGCCGGCGTGGTTTGCCTAGCAGTTGCACGGTTGGAGATGCCTGGATCTGGCCTCTGGCTCGGTGTGGTGTGGGCTACTGCTCTGCTTGACGGACGCTAGCAGAGGTGGGAGTAGGTGGTGTCTGAAGGGCTGAGGGCCGATAGCGAGGATTGTGGCTAGCCGGCAACGGAGGCGTGAGCTAGGAGACGTGAGGTGTGCCTGCGGTGGCTACGCTGGGGCTGCTTTAGTTGGTGAACGAAGGCGACTTTATTTATTGTTGGGCATGGCCACCTAGTTAACTGAGTTGGTAGTGGCAGAGAATTTTTTTGTTTTACTCCGAACAGCTTCAAATATAAACACACACACACACAACCACAAGGTAGAGGAGAATGTTTATATATAGGGATTTTTGTCCACAACAAAAGGAAGTTTGTAGCACACCATGATTTTGTGTTTTGTGTCTCCAGCACACCCGAGCAAATAAAATGACTAGCTAGCCCACGGGCCCACTCTCCATTCCCTTTGGATGCGTTTTATTTCTCCGTCCCTAATCTCCTTTTCCCCCTCTGGTGGCCAACAATCGTGTTGTTGGCTTCGACCAGGCACACTAGATCTCTCCTTTGCCGCTGAGCAGTAATACAGATGCCACCGCCCAGCAACAACAAGGGACCACCCAGGCCCATCAGCGAAGTGCAATGAGATTTTTGTTTGTTTGTACCAAAGAGAGACTCTAGAAGTTTCTAGCTCCGTCGCTGGCTACTGCAATTTGTCTATCATCAACTTCTAGCGCTCAAAATCCCTACCTCTGGCTTCGCGTATTTCCCCCCTAACCACTCCACCTGCAAGACGTTTGTGTTTTTTGAGACCATAAGACGTTTGTGTTCTTTTGGGATATTCGTCCTCTCCATTTTATGTCATATGGTTTTGAAATGAGTATTTGGGATATGAAATGAATTCAAATGAAAAATTGTCAACCACAAAGTTTTATAACTTTCCGAGTTCTACAACTTTGGTTTTGGTCATTTCTCCATTCGAGGTCATTTAAAGAATTTCAATTTCAGATGTGAGGAAATTCAACCGTAATTTTCCTTAGACAGATGATTTCAAATGAAAAAGTTGTCAACTACAAAGGTGCATAACTTTTCAAGATCTACAACTTTTGTTTTGGGCTTTTCTCCATCCGAGGCCATTTAAAAAGTTCAAATTTTGAATTTGAGAAATTAAACATAATTTTTGTTGAATAGATGATTTCAAATGAAAACGTTGTCAACTACAAAGTTGCATAGCTCTTCGAGATCTACAACTTTTGTTTTGGTCGCTTCTCCATCCGATATCCTTAACTACAACTACACACCCACTTGTGACTATAGAACATATGGATTGCTTTGGTATTAACTTCTATGAAATCTTGCAAACCAAATAGAGAGACATCATAAGGACTTTAAATAAAAAAGTTTTGATCTTCAAAGTTGCATAACTTTTCAAGGTCTACAACTTTTGTTTTGTTCGTTTCTTCATCCGAAATCCTTAACTACCACTACACACTCACTTGTGACTATAGAGCATATGGATTCCTTTGATATTAACTCTATAAAATCTTGTGGTGTATATTTAGACATTCAAATGATCTCAAATAAAAAAAAGCTTGTACTAAAAAGTTGTAGATCTTGTTGAGTACTACAACTTTGGTATAGTCTTCATCAGACATCATATGAGAAAGTTATTAAGTTCATATCACTGCCGAATCAAGCCATGAACCGGTTAGAGATAGTATCACTGGTGCTTTTAGCAAAAAACCACAGTGATGACCCAATATCATTGTCGGTTCATAGCTCAAACTGACAGTGATATCATTGCCGGTTTTAGCCAGAAACATGGTCCAATGTGGAAATGAGTCGAAGGGAAGAGAGTGTCAAGGGCAATATGGTCCTTTGACTGGGCATGGTGTGTCATGGACAAAACTAATGTTTTCGCAACGTGTTTGTGACTAATTCATTGAGTACAATGCGCTGTGCGCAAATCCACTCTTTCTGAGTGTCCTGGGAACAAAAATCCCTATAAATATCAACAGATGAAGCAACCACACCAGAAGGGAACAGAGATGGGGACAACATGGAACTTTTGTATAACTGGAAACCATACAACAGATGGTTGCAATCAACTCTGAAATTACCAATAGCTTATGATCGGCCCTTTATATCTAAAAAAATGATCGGTGGCTGGTCCAATGCGACCTCTAGGGACTAGTTAAGATTATTTATTTATTTATTTAAAAGAAACAGATCGACAAGTGCTGAATATGGAGTGCTTACAATTACAGAACAAGATGATCGACGAGCTCGCACGCTGGCAGCTGTCACCTGGCACCGATCGGACCTGTGCGCCCTGAGAATAGATCAACAGAGGGGATGATTGGATCAACAGATGAAGCAGATGAATGAAGCAAACCAGAACGGAAGAGAGGAAGGGGGCGACATACAATTTTTGTATAACTGGAAACCACGATGACGGGTATCTTCGCCGAACAAATACGGAAGAAGTTAAAAGATGGGGTTTGAATCAAAACGAATGGCTGCAATCAGCTCTGCAAATAAGAATGGCTTATTCGTCAGTGGTTCGTTCAATGCGATCTCTAGGGAGGGTCAATATTTGAAATAAAAGAAAAAGAAACAGCTCGAGGAGAAGTGCTGACAGTTACCGAGCAGGACTGCAAGACGATCGACGAGTTCGCAAGCTCGCAGCTGGCTCCTTCCGATCCGAGGCTCTCGCGCCCGGAGACGAGAGTGGACGAATCGATCAGCAGAACAGTGATGTGTGTGACATGAATGAATGAATGAATGAGAGAGACGCGTAAAAGCAGAGGAGGCCCGAGACAAGCAAGCTTTTATCTTCATAGGAGGACGCTTGTATCCACCTGGAAGCAAGCAAGGGATACATTTTCTGACGGGTCACGAGACACGAGGGCCCGGGCCGCGTTAGCTGCGCGCCCAGGAAGGAATGTATCCTGAGTGCTTTTGCTTTAGGCCGCGGCGTTGGAAGCATGTTGCAGCGATCCATCCTGATGTCGTGTGAGGGCTTTTGCTTTTGTCCACTGGAATTGGAAACGGCAAAGCATATGTTGCAGCGAGAAGCAAGGAATATATACAAGCTGGTCATGTGCTTTTGACCATCTGAAGCATGTTGCTTTAGGCCGCGCTGGGAACCATCTGAAGCATGTTGCTTTAGGCCGTGCAATGCAGAGCAAAATGCTGTAGGAGTACAACTAACTAGAGATGCCCTATTGCCCTGAGAAACGCAACAAGTAGGCAACGCCGTTAGGAAAAAGCAAAGGATGGCCAAGGATCCGGTACCCTTCCGGTTGATAGGGCCGTTGCACAAATTAAACTAAGAAGGTAATTAGAGCCAGTTTTGCCAGCTGGGAGGAACTGGAAGGCGTGCATCTCTACCTTTTGATGCGTGATGCCTCAGATGTGAACGTGGAGCACCGTTTCTATTCAGGCCTTTGATTCAGAAGGTAACACTTTTTATGTTTTCGTCCATTTGTTCTAAGAAATCGTACGGCCAAACTAGGAAACTCATATGCGCGTCTGGGCAAAGCCGGATGAGCCAGATGATGGGTAGTTCCTCGGCACGCCGCATGGGACGGCTGGGAGTCGTCGGAGCGGAGCACGGTTACATGGGTCGAAGTCGACGGCACGGTCATTGGCGAAGACAAAGACAGTGCCATCGGGGAGGAGGTGGAGGAACGGCCGAAAGGGTACAGGTTGTTATCGGCGTCTGGCTCCGTCGTCTCGTCCAGGAACGGGAAGAACATAAGCACCGGCGCCGCGTCATGCGGGAAGTAGTCGAGGTTGAACTGCCACCGCCCGCCGAGGATGTGCACGCGCCCGTCGGGGAGGATCATGTCGGTGGCGTACCACCGCCGCGCGGTGAGGAACGAGGGGAGCTCGACCCAGCCCGTGGCCGGGGAGAAGAGCCGCGCCACGCGGTCGCCGTTGGAGAAGCCGCCGGTCTGGAGGAGCGTGCCGTTGGGGAGCAGCGCCCCGGGGGAGCACCACGGGTTGGTGGCCAGCGGGTACGGGTGCAGCACGTTGGAGCGGAGGTCCAGGAGCACCAAGTGCGCCATGCAGTCGGCGCCGTCGGCGGTCGCCGCGCACGGCGCCAGCGCGGCGAGCGAGATGTTGGAGGGGCCCGTGTCGGTGCGGTCCAACATCAGGACGAAGTCCCCCGGCAGCAGCTGCATGTGCATCGCCGAGACGCCGATGCTCGCATGGAGGAGCTGCCATTCTCCCTGGAACGACGATGGCGTGGTGGGCTCCTGCAACGGGCATCATCGGCGGCGGCGTTGGCGATGCTGCTGCCGATCAGGAGAATGTGGAGAAGGAAGGATCTTGGCTCGGGCATGGCTGCTGAGCATGCATGCATGCGATCTTTAAGCCTTTTCATGCATCCTTGCGATGTGATAAGCTAAAGGTGTAGGGTGTACCGAGTGTGTTGCATCGCATTGTGATGTTGAGTTGGGTGGAGGGTTGGTACAGGGAAGGTTGTGGGGAAATGGGGAATACGCATTTGATGCTTGGAACCAGGTTTGCGATTTAAATTGTACAAAAATTTTGGACTCAACGGAATTAGGTGAATCTTGCAATTTTTGGACCTGCATTCATTCTGTTGACCAGTGAAAATATTCAGGTTTAGCTAATAATTAGCTGAATTTTTGCCAAAATTCAATCAAGAGGCCGGCATAATTAAAGAGGAAACTAATGATTAGGAGAAGTTTGCACATCTACGGTGAAAGAAGAACTTGCGAGTTTGTTTGAACTTTAGACACTAGACTAAAAGTTCAAATTTTGTTCAACTTTTTGACTGATGCGATGTTGTTTTAGCCCTCACTGAAATAGGTGAATTTTGCAGAAATTCAGATGTTTCGGACCAAATCCCAAAAATCTCCCATGACAAAACCACCCAATTTATAAGAGCTCAATTGTGATGGCCGACATCCTGTTGAGGGTCCTGAAGGACCTGGATGACACCATTTATCGTAGTCTGGGATAGAGTACAACGCATTGATACATAGGGTTACAATAGAAGTGGTTTACAAATTAGAGTGGGGAAGTATAATTTATTACAGTAACTTGATTCAAATATAAGTAGTTCAAACCTACCTTGAAACACTCAAAATCAAGCGAGCCGGTAAAAGGATGTTCATTACGCTTAAGATCAACATGAGAACTGAGAGATGTTAGAGCTTCTTCATGGGATTAAGAATAAAATGATCCCCTTTTTGTAGCTAGTGATAATAAAGATTGAAGGCAAAGAGTAAACTCCACCAGACCCATTTCTAATCTCCTTACTCTATTTTTTTTATTAATTGAGAAAACCACCCCCTTAACCCTCAAAGGCAAATGAAGCCCCCTTCCCTTACCCTCCCCGCAAGCAGTGGTGTGTAGTGGCTAGAGATGTGGCGAAAGTGGTGGTCACGACGTCAAGGCAGCAGCTAGAGACACCACGACCAAGAAGGCTGGAGGTGGCGACAAAGGGCCACATTGGGGAGTTGTGTAGCACGTGGGCTAATAACTGTTTCACTGTGCTAGGCAGTGAGCGTGCGGGCCAGCCATTCTGCCGAGTCAATCACCAAGCCCAGGAGCCACATGGAGGCCGATTGGGTGATCGGCGGGCAAGCAGCGCCGACCTCCACAACGGCGAGCAAGGCTGGCCACCATGTGGGCTTGCCGTGTTGGCCTCCAACCATGTCGTGACATGGGTGGGTGAGACCAGGAGAGAGACCACGCTAGTGATGGCTATGCCCGGACAAGGCCGCTCGCTTGACGGAGTACGAGGGGGTGCACGTGGTTATGGTTTTTGAGGGAAAGGAGAGATGAACATGAGAAAAAAGAGGAGAGATGAAGAAGGTGACAATAAATATGGCCACTAACACGAATGGAAAGGGCATGAATCTTTTCTCAATATGATGCTGTACACTTTTCTTGTTTTCTACAATCTTGTTTTCTCAATCTAGTAGAGATGCTCAACTATAGTGTATATATGGTCACTATCACAAAAGGAAGTCTAGTAGCAGGGGCGAAGAATAGGTAAGGCCAACTTGTGCCATGACCGTGCCTAAATTCTTAATTCTTCTTAATAAACATACACACAGTAATCCATGGTTAATTGAGTTCATGCATCATGCATGTATTGTTAGTGGCCCCTTTTAGGATGTTGTTTAAGCTCTGCCACTGTTAGGTAGAGTGGTGACCTGTAGTCGTTACAGATTCGCATAAGTTGTTAAAATGAATTTTCATTTTTCTTGTTAGGTAGATTATTTTCAGACCCCATTTTTCTTATATTGACGCAAGAAAATGAAGCTAATTTGGGTGTATTGACAAGCTTGTGTTCTTGATAATACAAATTAAACTGACAATTGCTAGTGGTCAAAATTGTTAGTGCTCCCCGGTACAACTTTAAGATTAGTCTAAATTTCAGAAAAAAAAAATCATTTAGACCGACAGCTGTTAATCATAGTACATATAGTATCTTTCGGAATAGATCACCAAGAGCTTGAATTATTATTGGTTTGGAGTTCGCACAGGCTCATGGCATGCATGCCCATTGCTGTCACGCCCTTAAGATGACAAGCATTTGGAGTTTCATGAGTAGATACATATAGGTAGGTCACTTGGATAGTTGAGAAACTGATGGTAAGAAAGAATATATTATACAAATATAAATGGTTTAGGACATCTTTATAGTTTATATATAGTGCAATACTTCAACTAGCATTTTGTATTAGACTTATGTCCCTGTACAAAATTCCTTTCACCAAGTCTATTAATATGCGTAGTAATTTTGTCATTTTTTAATTGGCAGCAGGCTGCATTTGGTTCATGTCCACAACTTTCCACACCCCAAGTCAGTAGAGTTCATGCGAGAACTAGCATGAGAAACTTTCTTAGCCATATGCACACATATTATAGTCATTTTGGAGTATATTATTGCTCAAGATTGTAACTATATTGCTGATTAATAACAAAGGCCCTCTCTTCTCCGCCAAAAAAAGAGATGCTAAACTTTGCTACAATCGTGGCACAGGATTTCTTGGCTACAATTTTTGTGAATGCTGTAGTTTCTTTAATCTTAATTTTCTTTGAACTTTGTGGGAAAGCTAAGCATCAACCAAATAGGCCATCAGTTTGTTTTGTGGCCAAAGGTTTAGCGTGCCATGCATGCTTTATGCACGGGCATGGTTAGTGCCCGGACGTCCGGACGCCCGCGCCTGTATCAACCTAAAATTTGCAATATTTTTTAAATAGGAGAATTTGATTCATAATGCATTTTGGTGGGCACTTGAATTTAGGAAAATAATAATTTTGTTAAAAATAAAATCAAATATAGGTCAACAAACATGTATGTGCATCATGTTGCTGCATATTATTTTGTATTGCTTGGTTTGAAGTCAGATTTTAAATTGAGTTGAAATTGCATTTTGAAATTGCTTTGGAAAAAACTGGAAAAAGAAAGTGAATTTCCCTTCCTTCCCTATTCCCGCTTTCGGCCTGTAGGCCTGCTCCCGCGCCCGTGGCCGCTTCTCCGCGCCAGCCCGCTCGCGCCCCGCGTTCCTTTGCTTCAGCGCGGCCCAGCTCTCCTTCAGTTCTTCCTGCGGCCCAATTCTGTTCTCCCGTGGCGGCATTTGAGTATGGACGTCCCGCCAATGCTCCTCCTGTCACCTGGCAGGAGTTTAGAGAGAATTTCAGGTCCTACCATATACCTGAAGGATTGATAGAGCTCAAGCAGGAGGAATTCAGAGCTCTGAAGCAGGGATCCATGTCCGTTGCTGAGTATCTTGACAAGTTTGCTCAGTTGTCACGTTATGCTCTGAATGATGTGGCTGATGATGCTGATAAGCAACACCGCTATCTCAAGAGTCTGTATGATGGTCTGCAGCTCTAGCTTATGTCCAATACATATCCCAACTTTCAAACACTGGTGAATCACGCCATTGTTATTGACAATAAGCGCAAAGAGATGGAGGCCAAGAAGAGGAGGCTTCAGGGACAGGCCTCTAGGAGCAATACCCATCCACGTACCAATCCTCAGTAAGGCTTCCAGCAGAGGTTGCAGGGACCACCTAACTAGTGGAATCATGGTCAGTATCCTCAGCGCAATCAGAACCAGCAATGTCCACCGTACCAGCAACAGAATGACAATCAACGTCCTCAGCAGCAGAGTGGTCAACAGACACCACGACAGGGAGCGCCTAACAATACTCCTATGAAGACTAGTGCTCCTAGCACTCCCAACAAGTGTTTCTGCTGTGGTAAAGAGGGTCACTTGTCTTATAATTGTCCTGAGAAGCCAAACCAGCAAACCCCCTAAAGGCAGAATAGTTATCAGAAGCCAGCACCCAACACAGGAAAGGTGAATCATGTGTCTACAGAGACGGCGCTTGCAGAACCAGAAGTCATGCTCAGTACGTTTGATGTCAACTCTACTCCCACCACTGTTCTTTTTGTTTCTGGAGCTTCGTATTCATTCATATCATAAGCATTTGTTAGAAATCATAGCATACAATTATGTGCCATGCAAAATCCCATATTAGTAAACTCATCGAAAGCTAGTATGCAAGCTTCATACCGTTGCCTTCCGACTAGTCTAATCTTAAGGGGGGTAGAGTTCAAAGTGAGCCTATTGTGTTGAGAACATCTGGCATTGATGTAATTCTGGGTATGGATTGGATGATGCAATAGCAAGCAGTGATTCAGTGTAAGGAGAAGGTAGTTGTTGTGACCGCACCGAATGGGAAAAGAATCAGTGTTGATGTTGTAGTACAAGCACAGCCGAAAGCCACAGTGAACCAGCTTGATGATCGTGTCAACAAGGAGGACCCAGTAGTGGATGAGTTTCCAGATGTGTTCCCCGATGACTTGCCAGGTATGCCACCTGACCGAGACATTGAGTTTATTATTGAATTATTACCTGGAACTGCACCAATAGCTAAGCGTCCATATAGGATGGGAGTTAATGAATTAGAGGAACTTAAGAAACAAATAAAGGAGTTATAGGAGAAAGGTTTTATTCGTCCTAGTTCGTCACCTTGGGGAGCACCAGTTATATTTGTTGACAAGAAGGATGGTACTCAGAGGATGTGTGTTGATTATCGGTCACTAAATGAGGTTACTATCAAGAACAAGTATCCATTGCCTAGAATTGATGACTTGTTTGATCAGTTGAGAGATGCTTGTGTGTTCTCTAAGATTGATCTTCGTTCTGGTTATCATCAGTTGAAGATTCAGGCAACTGACATACCTAAGATAGCTTTTACTACGAGGTATGGTTTGTATGAGTACACCGTTATGTCCTTTGGTTTAACCAATGCACCTGCCTACTTTATGTACTTGATGAATAAGTTGTTCATGGAGTTTTTGGATAAGTTTGTTGTGGTATTTATTGATGATATATTGGTATTCTCCAAAACGGAAGAAGAGCATGCTGAACATCTGAGGTTGGTCTTGCAGAAGCTCAGGGAACACAAAGTGAAGCAAGTGTGAGTTTTGGTTGAAGGAAGTTTCTTTCCTAGGTCATGTTGTCTCTAATGGTGGAATATTAGTGGATCCAAGCAAGGTGAGAGATGTGTTGAATTGGAAACCACCAACTGATGTGGGAGAGATTCGTAGTTTCTTGGGGTTGGCTGGATACTACAGAAGGTTCATAGAAGGTTTCTCTAAACATGCCAAGCCTATGACAGCTTTGTTGGAGAAGAATGCTAAGTTTGTGTGGTCTGAGTAGTGCCAGGCTAACTTTGAAGAATTAAAGAAAAGATTGACTACTGCCCTAGTATTGGTTTTGCCAGATTTGAACAAGAGCTTTTCAATCTGTTGTGATGCATCTCGTCATGGTCTTGGATGTGTTCTTATTTAAGAAGGAAGAGTAGTGGCCTATGCATCCCGACAGTTGAGAAAGCATGAGCTAAACTATCCTACTCATGATTTGGAGTTAGCAGCAGTGGTTCATGCTTTGAAGATATGGAGGCACTATCTTATCGGACATAAGAGTGACATCTATACTGATCACAAGAGTCTGAAGTACATTTTCACACAGACAGATCTGAATATGAGACAACATCGATGGTTAGAGTTGATCAAAGATTATGATCTGGAGGTACACTATCATCCTGGGAAGGCGAATGTTGTTACTGATGCTCTTAGCAGGAAGAGTTATGCTAATGAGGTGCAAGTGGCACCTATGTCAAGCGAGTTGTGTGCTGAATTTGAGCGACTAAATTTGGGCTTTGTCACTAATGCAATGGAGTTGGTGTTGGATCTTAAACTAGAGCAAGAAATACATGAGGGCTAGTTATAGGATGCGAAGTTGAAGGAGATAGCGGAAAACATAGTGATAGGTAAGGCACTAGGTTTCCGTATGAATAATAATTGAACTCTTTGGTTTAGGAAAAGACTATGTGTGCCTGAGGATAAGGCTATACGAGTGGCAATTCTTCGTGAGGCACACGAGTCTGCTTACTCTATTCATCCTGGAAGTACCAAGATGTATTTGGATTTGAATGAGAAGTATTGGTGGTACGGACTAAAGACAGATGTTGCTGAATATGTTGCTTTATGTGATACTTGTCAGAGAGTCAAAGCTGAACATCAAAGACCTACAGGGTTATTACAAGCAATGAAGATACCTGAGTGGAAGTGGGAAGAAGTTGGTATGGATTTTATAGTTGGGTTACCACGCACTCAGAGAGGCTATGATTCAATTTGGGTGATAGTGGATCGGTTAACTAAAGTTGCTCACTTCTTACCGGTCAAGACTACCTATACTGGACCCCAATTGGCTACATTATATATGGAGAGAATAGTGTGTCTACATGGAGTTCCGAAGAAAATTGTGTCTAATCGAGGTATTCAATTTACATCTCATTTTTGGCAGCAAGTACATAGTTCATTGGGAACAAAGTTGAACTTTAGCACAGCATATCATCCTCAGATAGATGGGCAAACTAAGAGGATTAATCAGATATTAGAGGATATGTTGAGAGCTTGTGTATTGCAGTATGGTATAGTTGGGACACGAGTTTGCCTTACACAGAGTTTTCGTACATTAATAGTTATCAAAAGAGTCTTAATATGGTACCTTTCGAAGCTTTGTATGGACGAAAGTGTAGAACCCCGTTGTTTTGGAATCAAACGGGAGAAACCCAAGTGTTCGGGCTAGATGTTTTAAGAGACGTAGAAGAGCAAGTAAGGATGATTAGAGATAACTTGAGAGTGGCTCAGTCTCGACAGAAGAGTTATGCTGACACTAGGAGAAGAGAATTGGTTTTCGAAGTAGGTGATTATGTTTACTTGAAGGTGTCACGTATGAGAAGTGTGAGAAGATTTAACAAGAAAGGAAAGTTAGCACCAAGGTATATTGGACCTTTCAAGATTTTAGAGAGACGTGGTGAAGTAGCTTATCAGTTGGAATTGCCTGAGAGTTTGTTAGGTGTACATGATGTGTTCTATGTGTCTCAATTAAAGAAGTGTTTGCGTGTACCTGAGGAGCAGATACCGTTAGAAGAATTTACAGTTAAGGAAGATATCACTTCTGAGGAGTTTCCGGTAAGGATTTTGGAGATGGCAGAAAGAGTTACAAGGAGCCGAGTTATAAAGATATGTAAGGTTCAGTGGAATCGGTATACAGAAGATGAGGCTACTTGGGAAAGAGAAGAGGATCTAAGGAAAACATACCCGTAGCTTTTTGAGTAAGCATCGTCCGCATCTCGAGGACGAGATTCATTTTATGAGGGTAGAATTGTAACACCCTAAAATTTGCAATAATTTTTAAATAGAGAATTCGATTTATTATGCATTTTGGTGGGCATTTGAATTTCAGAAAATAATAATTTTGTTAAAAATAAAAACAAATATAGGTCAACAAACATGTATGTGCAACATGCTGCTGCATATTATTTTGTATTGCTTGGTTTGAAGTCAGATTTTAAATTGAGTTGAAATTGCATTTTGAAATTGCTTTGGAAAAAAATTGGAAAAAGAAAATGAATTTCCCTCCCTTCCCTATCCCCGCTTTCGGCCTGTAGGCCTGCTCCCACGCCCGTGGCCGCTTCCCTGCGCCAGCCCACTCGCGCCCCGCATTCCTTTGCTTCAGCGCGGCCCAGCTCTCCTTCAGTTCTTCCTGCGGCCCAATTCTGTTCTCCCTGCTGGCCTAGCTTCGCCGAACGCCCAGTCGTGTAGCGCCCGCATGTTCCCCTCTCTCCTCCCACTGACCGCCCTGGCCCACTGGTTAGGGTTATCCTCTTCCTCGCGTCGTGTCCAAGTCGGAGATTGCCGCCGACGCCTTCCGTGTCTGGCTCCGCTACGCCGCGGGTGCCATGCCTCCCATGTCCCCGCGCCTCTTAAATACCGCCCGTGCCTACGCCGCCTCCCTATCCCGCCTTAGAGCAAGAATCCATTCCTGCCCGAGCCCACATTAGTCATAGCCCTAAGCGCCGCCGTCAACCATCCTGAGTCGGCCGCCGTCGTAGCTTCTCCGCTGGTTTTTTTGGTTTCGGTGAGTTCCCCCTCCTCTCCTCTCTCTCCTAGATCTCTCTGTTCAAAAAACCGTGCACTGTAGGCCCTAATCCGAGAACTCCGGTGAGCTCTCTTTGTCCGGCCCTGGCATCGCCGCCATTCACCTAGCCGCCGGCCACTTACACCCACCCGATCCGATCTTAGCTGCCCAAATCTAATCCAGCGGCCCAAGATCAAGGATACCCATTCGCTGGCGTTTTTGCAAAAACCCCCTTACAATTAATCAGATCTTAATCCACAGTCCATAGCGTCTTTCCAGATTTTGTTTTCTTCTTTTGAAACCGTACTTTGTTTTGGTTAGGTTTAAAATACGTTTTCACCTATTCACAGTTTTGCCACTACTCTTGTTTTAGCCATAAAATCTTCGTTTTAACTCTGATTTGACCCGTTCAACTTGCGTTAGGTTCGTAATTCCATAATCTACGTGTTCATACTACTGTTAAGTAGGTTTTCAACTTTTAAAATTTAAGGTTAGATTTAAACAATTATTTTACTAAAGGAAAACTTGTTTAGTCCATAACTTCTTTGTGTTTAGCTCCAATTTTCGTGATCTTCGTGTCTGTGTATTCATAGTGAGACGTAGATTCGTTTTACAAACTTTTCATCTTGATTTTATGATGTTTGGTGTACTGTTCTAATCTATAGCTTTTGTTTGCTATGCATGATTGCTTCTGGATGCTTGTATGTTGCTGTGATTATCGAGTATAGACGGTGAGCAATTCATGGGAGACCAAGAGTACTACTTTGACGAGCAGGAACAGCAGGAGTTCTTTGTTCAAGGCAAGTATAGCATGGGATCATCCTTGTTTCCTATTCACTTTAATATATTAAATTCATGTTGCATGTGTCGCCTTGATATGGATTCCCTAGAATTAAACTTATACCTTGTCATCTACGGGATATGCATTGGGTAGCTTTGCTAGTGCTCAACTAAACCATGATCTTGTAACTTGACTAATGGTATATGCAATAAACATTAAAATATGACTTTTTAGCAACATGGAAATATGGGGCTGGAGTGTTTAGCTACTTTCTAAATGCTTTAGATTCCTCTCCCTAAGGACTTATCTGTAAGTGATCATCCGGGACTTACAGTACAGCTGTGAGGGCTACATGGCTCTGGCTTTAGCTCAGTATGAGGACCTTTTCTAGCTTGTTAGTGGTTACCTTTATTGGCGTAAGAATGGCTCGATGAATCGGGTATAGTGCGGCCTTTGTCCCCTTGAGTATAGACTGTGCGTCATTGTGCCATCGGGAAGGGGGGCTCTACATCTATTTGCTGAGTGAATCTAATGGCCCTAACCTGTTAGATGAACCTTTGAAAGGCTTCATAGTGACCCCTGCCTTCTCACCTTGGAAGTGTTTTGGGAGTTGCAAACTCGGGCATATGGGTATCATGACTCACAGTGGAAGTGTACAACCTCTGCAGAGTGTAAAACTGGTATATTAGCCGTGCTCACAGTCACGAGCTGCCTTGGAATATTTACGGAATAGATGAACACTAAGAATTATCTGTTTATGCTATTCATTATTCATGTTTACATTGATCATGTGTTTTGCATTGGGAATTGAAACAACTTGTTGCTACTCTTATGCTAAAATGGTGACAATTAAAAGCTAAATGCTGTTAAACCTGTATCAAGCCTTTTGAGCCTCATGAACCCCATGTTACACTTGTTGAGTACGACATGTACTTACGCTTGTTTATTTTCATTATTTGGATAAAAATCCTAGATGGGTAACAGATGGCTATGGTAATGACGATTTTCCTGAGGACTACTAGACTTGTGGTCAACCAGTCGACGTCCCTGTGACATGGAGCTTCCACGAGAGATCTTTTCTTTATACTTCCGCTATATCTATGTTAAGACTCTGTCTTATTATTCATGATGTAATAAACACTTGTGATGATACTATTTATAATTTGTCGGCTTATGTGTGTGACTGATCTCTAGGTGCACATAGATTTTGCATCCCATTTTATCCTTAAAACTGGGTGTGACAGCGCCGCCTGCTGTGCTCGTCCCGCCTGCCACGCTTGCTGCTAAGCCTGCCCTCCTTGCCCTGCAGGCAACTGCTACACTTGCATGTCCGCCCCTGCATGCCGCATGCAACTGCTGAGCCTACACACCTACCCTAGCAATTTGGTGCATCTACGCATGCAGTTGTGCGTCTGATGCGCATGCAGGTGAGGACCACCCACGCCCGCTTCGCTTGCCACGCACATGGGGACCACTGTGCCCGCAAGGACCGCCTCCGCATATGCTTACTTACTGCGCCAGCTGATGCTGCAACATGAAGCACTTCTGCAACAAACATCTAAAACAGGAAACATTTGCAACATATGCTTGCAATATATGTGTATAGCAACTGCAACATATGTAACATCTAGATAAAAACACTTGCTACATACATCCAAAACAGATGAAACATTTTGAATAGACGCTTGCAACATATGTATATATCCACTGAAACATATGCAACATCCAAATAAAACACTTGCAACATACGTCTATAACAGATGAAACATTTGAAATAACACTTGCAACATACTTGTACAACTATTGCAACATTTGCAACGTCCAGATGAAACACATACAACATTCGGATGAAACACATGCAACATCCAAATGAAACATATGAAATATACATCTAAATGCGTGAAACATACGGAGCTGGTGCCATAGAGTATGCGGGCCCCACACTCCTTCTCTCTGCCGGTCCTTCTCTCTCTGGTCACAACGCATGCACAGGCCCCCATGCGTTGCATGCACCCCACACCGAGCAAGGCAAAATGCACTCCCATGCGCTGCCCGTGCCCCACGCAGAACGAGTGGCCGCATGAGCTCCCATGCGCTACCCCACGCCGCATGCACCCCACACCGAACAAGAAGCCGCCCATGCTCCCATGCGCTGCCCCATAGAAAAGGACTGGTGTGGGCCCTGCCTGACTGCAACTACACGCCCTGCTTCATTTTTTCTTGGTCGACATGTGTGTGGGGGGGTTGGTCTATCTGGACGGACGGACACCCTCAAGCAAGCATTACCGTTTACGCATGCTCCGCGTGGATATTAATTTTGATCATGGGCCACCTAACTCGACCTTCCAATTTTTTTTTGCCTGACTTAACTCGCTAGTTTGTCGGGTCAGATTCGAGTTATGATTTTAGACCCATGACTCGATCCAACCTGAGAAAGCTGACCCAAAGTAGTAAAACCTGATCTAATCCCATCTACCGGTGCGTCGACAGACCAAAAATTTTGACATGACAATTTTTTATTGGCCCAAGTCGAGTCCGACCCGATCCTAGTGTTTAGCATCATCTAGTAGTTCCTTTTACTCCATTTCTTTCAAGACAACTTAAGACTCTTTCAATTCTTTTGGACACTTCTACCGGACCAACAACAAAGACGGGTCAGTCCTTACCAAGATCAAACAATAGACCTTATCTATAGAGATTCAAGTTCTATATATTTTCGGTCATTGTGTGTGACCCGAAACTTGATAAAAATGAATTACAATGCTGCCATGTACAACTAATCTAGTCTAGGGGAAGAAACAAACTAAACTACTTCGACCTATAAAATACCAAAACGGCTGCCACTTGCATCCTTACTTTATGTCAGCCCAGCTAGCCCACTATGAAAATGGATCGAGAATGTTATCAGCGGCCCACTCACCTGCCTTCTCCGTGGTTTACTTATCTCTGGAGACTACCAAATCCCATTCCACACGGCTCAGAGCCTCGCACAGATCGAGAATGTTTATTTCTGGTGAGCGTGTATCACTGAAGATATTGGTAGAAGTTCAGTAGACCGTGGAATGCGTATGAACGTGTTTGGGACTTCATGTTGTATGTCATCAACACAATACCACCTAACACGATTCATGTTTCTTGTTACATATAGTTCATGAATCAAAATATTTCATTATTCCGGTATAATTGTTTGGTGAGGTGAAAGCATTGAAATAAATGATGTAGTAGATATTTTTTTGTTGTATAGTTGTTGTTTGGTCAAGTATTCCTTCTACCAGTTTGTGCTTATAGTTATTTAACAATGGTTATTTACCGTGCAAAAATCGAAAGATCCTGTGTTCTGTACACACATGTCTTACTTACTTATGCTAATAATAGAACTACTATTGAGGTCATTCATTCTAGAGAATTTTCATGATCTAGTTTATCGGTGGCAAGCATAAAGTGCCCTATGTAATGGTTTTTGGGTACAGTGTGAACTTACAATGCTTTGCTGATGCATTTAATGCATAGAATATGATGTTTGATCAAAATATTTGTCTATTTCTAAAATACTAGAGCTTTCAATCTCCCCTTTTTGGTAATTGATGACAACCCTTTCACAAAGATATGAATTGAAATTCGTTTGAATCAATGTTGCTTGTCCAAGCATATTTACCATGTGTAAAAGGATATGGACAAGTGCCATGAATCCCTAATGGTAGCAATTGCTGCCCCTATATATGTGCTAAGAGTTTATATTGTAACTTGCACATATGCTTAGATAGAAAATATAGGAGACAATGTCTTCCAAATGATGCTAAGGTATAAGAGATGGACCTTTGAAGCGTGATACCAATCGGAGTGCACCAATATACCATCCTTAGCACCATTGGTAACTAGACATACACAAAAACTAGAATACCCCATGAGATCAACATTAGAAGCAAGGGTATAGTTTCCATAAAATGAACATAAGTCTAGTTTCTTAACCTATGCATGCTAGTTTTTCATTTCATCATTCAATCCTATAACTAGCATATACCATGCAAGCATAAATATTTAAATTTAAAACTTGTGCCATGCAGGCAAACATATGAAGCAAACATATGAAATGCACATTCAAATGCATCCACCAAGTTTATGAGCCTGCTCCCCCTACTTTTGTGCTTAAAATTTTAATTGATCCCTTACTTTGTCATATCTCTCCCCCTATGTCAATTTCTTAATTTCTCCCCTTTTGTTATCTTTTCACTATCTTTGTACACTATTTCTCCCCCTTTGTCATCAATGACCACAAAGGTTCAAAATGAAGATAGGTTGAGATTATCAATGTCAATCAATGGGGTGAGGAACAATTTCTGAAATTTGGTTCAATCTAGAATACTTGCCAAAGTTATTTAACTCGGTTTGATCCAAGGACAAGCTTCTTCACACCTCCAAATAAGAGTTATCTTGTACCATGTTGAGTTAAACACTTATAGCTTATTTTCTAGATCAAGCACTAGGTTTACAAGCCCACAAACATGTCATATGCTACCACTAGACCAAATTAAGCATAGAAGCACTAGTGGTACCATACAAACATCAAAATAATCTGATTTTCATGAATGAGCCTATTAAATGTGAAAGATGACTAGATGCACTAAACATGTCCTTAGCAAGGATGTATGCCATGCCAATCAACTTTTACCTTAGATTGCTCGAAGGAGAGGCATATCATATAAGTGGGGGCTGCATCAATACATATTTGAGAAATCTAATATGTTCAACTCATTCCTTAGCTTGCAAAACCTTTTCTCATCTAATGGCTTGGTGAATATATCGGCAAGTTGATCTTCGGTGCCTACACTCTCAATGCAAATGTCCCCTTTTTGTTGGTGATCTCTTATGAAATGGTGGCGGACATCAATGTACTTTGTTCTTGCATGTTGAACCGGATTGTTGGTTAACTTGATTGCACTCTCATTGTCACATAGCAATGGCACTTTCTTGAATTTGATTCCAAAGTCATTCAAGGTGGCCTTCATCCAACGTATTTGTGCACAACATCTACCGGTGGATATGTATTCTGCTTTGGCGGTTGATAATACAACACTATTTTGCTTCTTTGATGACCATGAAACAAGTGATCTTCCCAACAAATGACATGTGCCCGAGGTGTTCTTCCTTTCAACCTTGCATCCCGCATAATCCGAGTCAGAGTAACCAACTAGCTCAAACTTTGCTCCTTTGGGATACCACAAACCAACATTTTGTGTATGCTTCAAGTACCTCAATATTCTCTTTTTAGCCTTCAAATGACTTTCTCTTGGTAAGGCTTGAAATCTTACACACATGCATACACCAAACATGACATCTGGCCTTGATGCGGTCACATAGAGTAGGCTTCCAATCATAGACCAAAATGATTTTTGATCCACCATATTGCCACTTGCATCACTATCCAAGTTGTCATTTGTTCTCATTGGTGTATTAATGGCTTTGCTATCACTCATGCCAAACTTCTTGAGCATGTCTTTGATGTACTTGCCTTGACTCACAAATGTACCATTTTTCAATTGCTTGATTTGAAGACCAAGGAACTAACTTAACTCTCCAATCATGGACATTTAAAACTCATTAGCCATCATCTTTCCAAACTCTTCACAAAAGTCTTGATTGGTTGATCCAAATATGATGTCATCAACATAGATTTGCAACACAAATAAGTCTTTGCCAATCTTCTTGCTAAAAAGAGTGGTGTCAACCTTGTCCATCATGAACCCTTTAGAGAGTAGGAAGTCCCTCAATCTCTCATACCATGCTCTAGGTGCTTGCTTCAAGCCATACAATGCCTTCTTCAACTTGTACATATGGTCGGGCTTCTTGTCATCTTCAAAACCGGGAGGTTGCTCAACATATACTTCTTCATTAATGTAACCATTGAGAAATGCACTCTTGACATCCATTTTATAGAGCTTGATGTTGTGGGCACAAGCATAGGCTAATAAGATTCTAATTGCTTCCAATCTAGCAACCGGGGCATATGTTTCTCCAAAGTCAAGACCTTGAACTTGTGTATATCCCTGTGCTACCAATCTTGCTTCCTTACTACTATCCCATCTTGATCTTGCTTGTTTCTAAAGACCCATTTGGTTCCAATCATATTGTGTCCCTTTGGTCTCTCTACCAATTCACATACTTGATTTCTTGTGAAGTTATTCAATTCTTCGTGCATAGCATTCACCCAATCATCATCCTTCAATGCTTCATCTATCTTGTTTGGTTCAATGGATGACACAAATGAGAAATGCTCACAAAATGAAGCCAATCTTGGTCTAGTTTGCACACCTCTTAAAATTTCATCAATGATAGTGTCCAATGGATGATCCCTTGTAATATTGGTTGGTTGGAGGATTGGAGCTTGATGGCTTGCACTTGCTTGATCATTGGGTTGAGATGATGCACTAGCCACTTGATCTTGTACATTATCTTGAGAGCCACTTGTACTAGCTTGATTTGTATCATTTTGCGCATTTGAGTTAGAGAGCACTTGCACTTGATCATCTTTATCATCACTCACTTGCCTAGGCCTCAATTCACCAACATCCATGTTCTTCATGGCATTTGAAAGTTGAATGCCTCTAACATCTTCCAAGTTCTCATTCTCTTCTTGTGAACCCTTGGTTTCATCAAATTCAACATCATGAAGTTCCTCAAGTGTACCACTATCCAAATTCCAAAATCTATATGCTTTGCTAGTAGTTGAGTATCCAAGTAGGAATCCTTCATCACATTTCTTGTCAAACTTGCCCAATCTAGTGCCTTTCTTCAAGATATAGCATTTGCAACCAAAGACCCAAAAATATGCAATGTTGGGCTTTCTACCATTCAAGAGCTCATATGGTGTCTTCTCTTTCAATGGGTGACAATAGAGGCGGTTGCTACAATAGCAAGCCATGTTGATAGCTTCGGCCCAAAAAGTTTGACTCACATTGTACTCACTAAGCATAGATCTTGCCATATCAATGAGTGTTCTATTTTTCCTCTCAACAAGGCCATTTGATTGTGGAGTGTACTTGACCGAGAATTGATGTCTAATTCCAAATTCATCACACAACTCATCAATTCTAGTGTTCTTAAATTCACTACCGTTGTCACTTCTAACTCTCTTGATGGTTCTTTCAAACTCGTTGTGAATGCCCTTGACAAATGATTTGAATGTTGCAAACACATCACTTTTGTCCACTAGAAAGAATACCCAAGTGTATCTATTGTAATCATCCACTATCGCAAAGCCATATTTGTTTTTACCGATGCTAGTGTATTGTGTTGGTCCAAACAAATCCATGTGCAATAACTCAAATGCTTTACTAGTGCTCATAATGCTTTTCTTAGGATGTGTGTTTCCAACTTGTTTGCCAGCTTGATAAGAGCTACAAAGCTTGTCCTTCTCAAACACTACATCTTTCAAGCCTCTAACCAAGTCATGCTTAACCAATCTATTCAATTGTTTCATTCCAACATGACCAAACCTTCTATGCCATAACCAACACATGCTAGACTTGGTGAACAAACATGTAGATAGTTGAGCTTCACTAGCATTGAAATCAACCAAGTATAGATTCTCATATCTAAAACCTTTGAATATCAAGTTAGAGCCAGCTACACTTATGATCTCTACATCATCCACACCAAATATGCACTTGAAACCAAGATCACACAATTGAGCTACCGATAATAGGTTGAAGTTCAAGCTCTCTACTAGTAGCACATTGGAAATGCTCAAGTCATTGCATATTGCAATCTTACCAAGACCTTTGACCTTGCCTTTGCTATTATCACCAAACGTGATACTATCAATCCCATTGCTCTTATTTTCATTGATTGAATTAAACATTCTTGGATCACCAGTCATGTGTTGTGTGCACCCACTATCAAGCACCCAATGCCTTCCTCCGGCTTTATAATTGACCTACAAAAGAAGATTAATTCTTTTTAGGTACCCAAACTTGCTTGGGTCCTTAAAGGTTAGTTACCAAAGTCTTTGGTACCCAAATGGCCTTCTTCTTTGGGCCCATAATTGGTGTACCAATGAACTTAGCCTTCACACCATTGGCAACCTTAACAAGCATGTAACAAGAATCAAATCTAATTGAGGATACATTAGGTTGCTTGTTCTTGTTAGTCCTGCAGTATTGCTCTATATGCCTAACTTGCTTGCATCTATTGCAAAAATAACCATTGCCCTTCACAAAGCAAACTTTGGGAGTGACAAAGGCCGCCTTGCCTTTCTTGGGGGTATAGCCTAATCCCTCTTTGTTGAGAGAAAACCTTTGGCTACCAAGCACTTTAGGAAGTAGACATCTCCACCATAGGCATTGCCTAAGGCACGAGTGAGCTCATTCACCTCCTTCTTGAGGGTCTCATTTTCCACCATTAGTGAGGCATCACAAGTGAAACCATCACCCAAAGGTGAAGTTGAAGTTGAAGTGCTACAATAAGGGTTAGTGGGAGCAAGTACAATGGGCTTATAAAAAGATTCATTAATAATATCACATGTTAGTCCCACATCACAAGACACAATCACTTGCTTCTTCTTGGCTTCCTCCATTTTGACTTGCTTGATGAGAGAGGAGTGAGCCTTTTTAAGCTTAGAGTGAGCTTTGCCAAGCTTCTTATGGGTTTCTATTAGCCTCTCATGAGTGGCATTTAGCTTATCAAAAGATTGCTCAAGAAATTTGACTTTCTTGCGCAATTCTTTGCACTCCTTTCTCTTCATCTCAAAGCAAGTGTGCACTTGCTCACACATGTCCATGAGCTCCTCCTTCGTATACTCCTCATCATCATCATCACTCCTACAAGCATCACTTTCACATTCATCATCATCACTCACATCATATTTTATCTTGGTAGGCTTTGCCATGAGGCATGTTAATGGAGTGTCGAAGATGGAGGGCTTGTTGTTGATGGCAATGCTTGCTAGTGCTTTCTTAATAGATTTCTTGCCATCATCACTAGAGCCATCACTATCCCAAGTGACCACATAGCCTCTACCCTTCTTCTTCTTTTGGAAGGTCATCTTCTTCTCCTTGTGCTTCTTCTTCTTATCCTCATCATTGTCACTATTGTAGGGACAATCCGCTACAACATGATCGGGGCTCTTGCAATTGTAGCATCTTCTCACATATTATTTGCTTTTGGTGTGATCTCTTCTCTTTCTTGCACCATAGCCCTTCTTCTTCTTCATGAATTTGCCCATCTTGCGCACAAATAGAGCCATGGCCTCATCATCAATGTCACTAAGATCCTCATCATCACTTGATTCTTTCTTGGACTTGCCCTTGTTCTTGGATGATGAGCTAGCCTTGAATGCTACACTCTTCTTCTTATTGTCTTCGTCTTCCTTCTTGTCATCCTTGTCAACCCCTTCCCTTTCTACACGGTATGTCTCTTGTGTCATGACATCACCTAGTACTTGGTTAGGGGTAATCTCCTTCAATCCTCCTCTTATGATAAGCAATCTCAACATCTCAAATCTTGGAGGTAAGCACATCAAGAACCGATGAGAGACATCATCATCATTGATCTTCTCTCCCAAAGCCTTAAAGTCATTGATAATCACTTGCAACCGATGGAACATCTCCGGAATGCTCTCATCATCCTTTATCTTGAAGCTTATCAACATGTCCTTGAGGATGTATAACTTAGCACTCTTCACCGCCCATGTGTCCTCATATGTTTCCTCCAATCTCTTCCACACCTCATGAGCTCTATCACAATCCTTGATTTGCTCAAACACCTTGGAATCATTGGCATTGTATATGGTGTTGAGAGCCATTGTATTACATTGCTTGTTGGCCTTGTCTTTCTTGGTGAGATTGTCGAGATCGATGATAGCATAGTCACTCTCGGTCACATCCCACACTTGATTATTGATTGAACCAAGATACATCTTCATCTTTCTCTTTTAATAATCATAACATGTGCCATCAAAGAACGGTGGTTTGCCCCCCACATGGTTGAACTCAATTTGAGCCATCTTTTGACATTGAGGTTGTTAAGCCTTCAATTAAATGGTGACCACAGCTCCGATACCACTTGAAAGATCCTAATATGGCTAGAGAGGGGGGGGGGGTGAATAGCCTATTTAAAAATCTACAAACCAACTAGAGCAATTCGATTAGTATGACAAATAGCGAAAAGCAAACTTGCTCTAGCTCTACAAGGGTTGCAAGCCACCTATCCAACAATTCTAGTTAATATGATCACTAGACACACAATTTACTAAGTCACTACTCACTAAGAGCTCTCACACTTGCTACACTAAAGAGCTCCACTAAATGAACTTAAGCTACAAAGCAAGCTCTCAATTCTAGCTACACTAAAGAGCTTGCTACAACTAGTTTGCGGGAATGTAAATGAGTAAGTAAGGTGATTATACTGCCGCATAGAGGAGTGAACCAATCACAAGATGAATACTAATTCAATCACTAGGAGAATACCAATCTTTTTCTCCTGAGGTTCACGTGCTTGCCGGCACGCTAGTCCCAGTTGTGTCGACCAACACTTGGTGGTTCGATGGCTAAGAGGTGTTGCATGAACCTCGTCCACACAATTTGACACCGTAAGAACCTACCCACAAGTGAGGTAACTCAATGACATGAGCAATCCACTAGAGTTACCTTTCGGCGCTCCGTCGGGGAAGGCACAAGACCCCTCACAATCACCACGATCGGAGCCAAAGACAATCACCAACCTCTGCTCGACGATCCTCGCTGCTTCAAGCCATCTAGGTGGCGGCAACCACCAAGAGTAACAAGTGAATCCCGCAGCGAAACACGAACACCAAGTGCCTCTAGATGCAATCACACAAGCAATGCACTTGGATTCTCTTTCAATCTCACAAAGATGATGAATCAATGATGGAGATGAGTGAGAGGGCTTCGGCTAAGCTCACAAGGTTGCTATGTCAATGCAAATGACTAAGAGGGTGAGCTAGAGCTGGCCAAACGATATTTATAGACACCCCCAAACAATAGAGCCATTGACTCAATTATTGGGCTGACTGTAGGATGACCGGACGCGCAGGTCATGTGCACCGGACACCTCCGGTGTGGTGACCGAATGCGTTCGGTCGCTACCTAACCACCACGTGTCCCTTTCAAATTGTTTAGCCATTGGCACCCAATGGCTATCTCTGCGCACAGTAATACTATGTGATTGGACACGCTGTTAGAAAACGACCGGACCCAGGAGATGCAGCGTCCGGTCGAGTCCAGAGAGCTCCTAGAGCCGCTCTGGGCCGACCGGACGCGTTCGATCACACCAGACCGGACGCTCCCAGCGTCCGATGAATTATTGCGCTGAAAATCAAAGACTTGCTGGTTCACACCGGACGCATCCGGTGTGGCGACCGGACACGTCCGATCGCTCTCTGCAATCCTGCATCGGGCTATATCACTTTGACATGATGCTGAACAATAACTCGTCAGCGTCCGGTCACTCCACTGAGCCAGAGTCCAGTCACTTTCACTCAGTCGCTCACCTCGGGTCCAAATATCGGACACGTTCGGTCCTGATTTCGGACATGTCCGGTCACTTCTATCTGACTATCCCAAGACTAGATAAAATACCGGACGCGTCCGGTCCCAATTTTGGACGTGTCCGGTCACTCTATGACAAGCGCGACTAACTCCTTTTCAACTCTATCTTCTTTACCCTTACTCAAATGTGCCAACCACCAAGTGTATCACCTTGTGCACATGTGTTAGCATATTTTCACAAATGTTTTCATGGGTGTTAGCACTCCACTAGATCCTAAATGCATATTGTTGGTGCAGAAAGTGACCAACACATAAATATTTGTAGTTTTGCCGTACATTGTGATCGGATGTGGCCTAGGACTCAATGACATAGGGTTTATACTGGTTCAGGCAACATGCCCTACGTCTAGTTTGAGTCGGTCAGTGACTTTATTCCCGATCGGACTTTGGTCTGAAGGACCAGAGAGACAGGAGCTCTGCTATGTGCTAAGTGTTCGAGCGTGTGCTCAAGGTTTGAACCTGGTGGTTCTATTGTGGTGTGTTGAATCGATGTAAGTGAACTAAGTCCTCCTCTTTTGGGAGGGAGTGTGTCCCCTTTTATAGACGAAGGGTATGACTTTACAAGAGAGAGACAGAGAGAGTATGTGTGCTAAGTCTTGTTGCCCACGCAGTCGGGTACAAGATGATTGTAGGCGCCCACAACACTGTTAATGTCAGATGCATGTGGGAGGTTGCGTCGTCTTCTTCCGGTATGGCAGATGTCGGTGCCTGCTATACTGTTGATGCCTAGAGGCATGTGAGGGGTTTTACCGTGTTCACCTGATAAGGTAAATGCCGGCGCCCACAACACTGTTGATGCCCAGAGGCATGTGGGGGGAGCCTTACCGTATTTGTCTGGTATGGGAGTTGATGGCGCCTACAACACTGTAGGGCAAATGTCGGCGCCCACAACACTGCTTGGGCTCTGATATGCCAGGAAGGTCGTAGGATACCCTTCTGACATGCCCTGTTTGTACTATTTCTATAGGTGTATAGGGTACGTTCCTCGGTATTGCGGTTGACTTGGGTGCCCCGCCTTGCTTTTTTCGTCTGTTCCCTGGTCCTCACCGAGCGGGCGTCCCCGGTCGGTTGGTCCCAGTCGGCTCTGATTGCACCAGTCGAAGAAGAGCTGTAAGCAGGGGTTCGGCGCATGGCCGGTCAGAGACGCGGGTCGGAGTCAGAGAATAGTGTTCGGCCAGGCCTTCCGGTCGGAAAGGCCGTCTAGAGGTGGGCCGGTGTCAAAAGCGAGCGTTGTTCCTCCTTTGTGAGGCCTTCCGGTCGGAAAGGCGGGCCGAGGTCAGAAGCGGGCGTCGTTCCTCCTCGGCTAGGCCTTCTGGTCGGAGAGTGGATTGTCCTTTTGGCCTGTCGTTTTAGGTGTTTGGGTCGGCCTAGGAGTTGCGTGTCGTTTGCAACATTGTCTGCTGGGCTGAGCCTTTGTTGGGAAGCCGGTCCATGAGGGATCCTAGGTTTATGAACCCGACAGGAGCCCCCGAGCCCCCAGGTGATTCGGGTAGAATCGACTGGGGGATTTCTGTCTTGACGGCGGGTGCGTGCGAGCGCACCCGTGGGTGTAGCCCCCGAGCCCCCGGGCGATTCGGGTAGAATCGTCTGGGGGGTTTTTTGTGTTTTGCCAGCGGGGGAAGTTTTGTTTCATCAGCGGGTGTGCGCGAGCGCACCCTCGGGTGTAGCCCCTGAGCCCCCGGGTGATTTGGGCTGAATTGCATGGGGGGTTTTGTTAGCGGGCTTTTTAGGGATCGAGGTGGTTTTTAGGGATCGGGTGAGACGAAGCTTGCGGATCTGGGGATCAGGCGAGTCGGAGTCGTGGATCCTGGCGCTGAGCTCGCCGGGGATCGGACAAGTTGGAGTCACGGATCCAGGCTTCGGGCGCGCCATGGGATCGGGCGAGTCAGAGTCATGGACCCAGGAGCAGCCGAGGCATTTTGGGTGTCTTGAACCCTTGAGCCCCGTTGGGCTTTGGTAGGGGTCGGTTGAGTTTTGTGCGTTACCCCGTCCACGGTTTCTCACAACCAGAGGGGCTGAGCGAACGTCGCTTGCCTCGATGTCTCGGGCTTGAGTGAAGCGCTCGATGAGCTCGCTAACGGGCATGTTCGAGTGAAATCTGGGTTCGTCGTTCATGACAGGGTCGACATAGCCCTCTTGTGGCATTCCACTGCTCCTTAACCTGTAACCCGGCAGAAGCCTGGGTCGTTTCGGAGACCGACCCGGGTGGCCCGCTGGCCTCCCCTTGATAGAGATTCTGTGGGTTTGGCAAGGTTTAGGATCGAACAAGAAGGTTGAGATGACCCTGTCCGCTCTAGGGCAAACTGGGCGAGGGCCGCTTGGGGCTCATCTGCATTTTCTCCCCTGACTCTGTTTGATATGAGGCGGCCTCGAGCCCTTCGTGGGCTAGCCTTCGAACCCTGGTCGGTTGTTGCTCATGTTGAATGAGGCAACTGCCGCTTTGTGACACAACATGGAGCATTGTGGTGCATTTAACTGCATATGCAATGCTCTGGATGTATGGAATGAATGAATGCGTGTATAGATGAAATGCGTGAATGCGTTGCATGAATGTATGAAATGACAGTAGATGAATGAATGATCATATAAAGAAATAGTGGGTGTTGGCAATGTTCCCTTGATGGCTCGAGTGACGGGGTTTGAGGAGCGCCAATCAGAAATGTCCAACCAGGATCCACGGTCGTCGTTCATGACGGAGTCGGCATGGCCCACATGGGGCGTCCCTCTGCTCCTTACATGTCTCTTGGCGTTCGCCTAAGTCGTCCAATTGACTCAGGATGCCCGTTGGTCTCTCCTGGCAGAGATCCCGTTGCTTGGGCCTTTCCAAGTCCCGCCTGGGGAGGCGGAGGGCTGCCTGTGCGTAGTGGTGCCTTGTTTCTCGTGTTCGACGTGCGGTAGTGGTGGGCCATACCCAGGCCACATCCCGTCTTACTAGGTGCCGTTCCGTCGGGCAGGGTGCGTCCTATCGGTCAGGGCACATCCCATCGTATCCCATTCGCATTGAATGGGGGAAGGGAGAGGGTTTTTTGCCCCTATCATTTCGCCTTTCCCCAATCGCCATGCCTTTCCCAACTGCTGTGCCCCTTGCTTTAAGTAGGGGAAGGGAGAGGGCTTTCGCCCCGTTCCTTTGCCTATTCCTCATCTGCCGTCTCTTTTCTTTCTTCCTTCGCGCCAAGTGCGTTTGAGTGCCGCGGCGGTTCCTAGGAGAGAAAAAGATGAGAGTGAGGGAGAGGAGAAAACTCATAGATACATCCATGAACCTAGAGTGAAATATCGAGCTGGAGGTCATCCGTCATGAGGGTGTCGGTGCTGGTTGCCTTTGCCAAGAAGGGGTTCCTACCGCCGAAGGAGGTGGCGCACTGGAAGGCTCCTGGGAGGGAGGATTTCCCGCAACCTCGGGCCGACGAGGTTGTTTCCTTCCTTGCCTTCCATGAGCGCGGGTAAGGATACCCAGCACACTGGTTCCTACGTGGGCTCCTCAACGAGTGGAGTTTGGAGCTACAGCACCTCAATCCTACTAGGGTGTTGCATATCGCCGGCTTCGTCACTGTGTGTGAGGCCTTCCTCGGGATGGAGCCGCACGTGGATTTCTTTCAGCGGATGTTCTCCGAGCAAACTTTGTCGGTGGGGAATCCGCCCAAGACCACGCCGGTGGGGGGCTTCACGATGTAGAAGAATCCGAGCGCGGGGGGCTCGTACCCCGTGTATACCCCCTACGATTCCAATCGGGGGTGGCACGGGGAATGATTCTACATTAGGAACCCGGTGGAGGCGCCATTATCGCCTTTCACTAGCAGGAGGCCGGAGAGGCAGGAGAGCTGGTCATGGGGCCCCACTAGCTAGCAGAAGAAGGTGGAATTTATCGAGGCAGAGCTTAAGAAGCTCGTGCAGTGCGCCCTTGATGGGGTGCAGCTGTTCCACACCCTCTTTCGCCATCGGGTTGCTTCGTTGGCAGAGAGGACGCAGCCGATGTGGAAGTACAATAGCCCGATGGACCCGGACCATGCATCACCGGAGGAGCTGCCAAACGACGAGGTCAGGAGTCGCCTTGACCGAGTGCTACTGCTGAAGCCCATGGAGGACATCAATGGAAAGCCTAGACCTCTCAACGCCACGATGGTGTCTAAACTGGTATGTTCCTCTTCCTTTTACTCTGTGTTCTTTTCCCCTTTGCTCTCTTGTTTTTTGATTTTGAGTCGTCTGTTTTGTAGGGACTTGGAGCTTACAAGTCCCATCCGCACCATCCGAAGGGACCGGAGGGCGCGGCCCGGTAGGTCGCCTAGAAGGAGGAGTGGTTGAGAGGAAGAAGAAGAAAGCCGAGGAGGCTCAGCAAAAGTATGAGAAGGAGATGGAGATCACCCGGTGCGTGCGGGCCAAGGAAAATAGGAGTGATGTCGAGTCAGAGCTCGAGTCGGAGGACCCCACAGAGGTGGGTGATGACATGGTCTTCTCTGAGGAGGAGGAAAACTGGGAGGTCGTTGCGACCTCGGCGGAGCATCATGATCCTGCGGCCTCATCCGCAAGTGGTAAGCAGGAGGTAGAGAGGCGCGGCGATGTTCCCGCGGCAAGGAAGCGTGCCATGAGCGCGAACATCATCGGCGAACGGGAGGCGAAGCGGACGCGGTCACCGCGCCCTTCTGAGGCATCGCCGGTCTTGTCCCCGCCTACTATGGGCGTGGCGGGACAGGCCAGGTGGTCAAAAGAGCCGGCTCGCACCCGCACGTTGTTGGTGCCGGCACCAGCATACAACCCGCAACAGGAGGATGCCCCACCAGCTACTCCAGTCGGCGTGCCCCTAGCTAAAGGTCGTGGTGATTCACAGGCTGAGCAGGAGCCGGTTGGGTTGACGCCCCCGGTTGAAGCAAGGGGGCATGGGTCACGGCCCAGGAGCGGTCCTCGCCCTGTGGGCCCGTTGACATTGGGTCGGAGCTTCAGAGTCGTACCGCTTACATCCCGGTATGCCTTTCTTTGTTTCTTTTCAATCTGGCTATTGAGTTTTTTGGAGTATGACTGACCTGTATTTTTTTGATAGTGGCCAGATGCTGACAGGGCTAAGCACCACCCCAACTCCCATGCAGGAGGTTTGGAGTCCCACCTTGCAGCATGCCATGAAGAGCGGCGGGGAGAGCAGGGTGGTGGCGGTGGATCCTTCCCTTTTGGGGGTGGCCCCCCTCGGACTGGTCGCTAGTACGGCGGCAGCGGCGGCGATGGTGTTGGTGGCGATCTCGGTGGTGATGGTGGAGGCCTCATCAGAGGTGTCCCTTGTGGCCCCTCCTCCATCGGCTACGGTGGAAGAGGAGAGGGAGATCGGGCTCCCTACCTTGCCGGATGGAGGGTCGCACAGCTCACCCTCCCGGTCGGAGCTAAAGGTGCCGGGGGGAGATGTGGCTGGGCTAGAGCCAGAACATCTACCAGCGGCCCATGAAACCGAGGTAGTGGAGATCCCCTCCGACGACGAAGCAGATGATGAGGTGGAGCCACTGGTGCTATTGCTGGAGCTGGCGGTGGTCCGGTTGGAGGCTAGGCCCTCCAGTGGACCAGAGGAGATCGACCTGGTGTGGCCCTGCCCCGAGGACCCATTGAAGGTTCGGTTCATCCTTCAAGATGCACAGGAGTGTCAGCTCTGGGACATCCTTGGGGGGAGAGGACTCGCCATGGAGTCCGATCTTGCCAAACTATTCGTGAAGCTCGAGGAGGCCTAGGAGCGGGTTAAGTCCATCCAGCGGGCAGTCAAGGTTGACCTTCGCCATGCCATGACGGTAAGTTTCCTATGTTCGTCATTGATCCCTTGGTCTCTCATTGGTTGCCTCAGTAGACTTGCTTCTCGTTTTTTGCAGGGTCTGGTGGAGATGTCGTGCCATAAGTCTCGCTTTCTCTGAATGGAGCACGCCCGGATGGAGGAGCTCGAGCGCCAGCCGGAGTCCGCCCACCGCGAGTCCCAAGATCGGGCGGCGGAGGCGACTGAGGCACGGTCGGCGAAAGTGCTTGCGGCGGAGCGGGCGACTGCCACCGAGCAGGGGATTGAGGCGGCCAAGGCCCACTAGACGGAGACCGAGGTGGCACTGCAGAAGTCCTTGGCAGACACTGAGGCAACGCTCCAAGATTCCCTAGAGGCCCTAGAGACAGAGCGGAATGCCCTGGCGTTAGAGCAGAAGGCCTGGTCGGAGGGCGACCAGGAAGTGCTCACGCTTCGGGGTCGGGTGATGGGGACGGAGGAGGCGAACGCCCGGCTGTGCGAGCAGGTGGCTCGATAGGAGAGGGGACTCTCCATCCTCGAGAACACCCACCTTGGTACGTACCTTTTCTATTTTTCGACGTGTTGGTTTCTTCCTTTAGCTTGGTTACGAGCTTGTCGTCCTTTTTCTAGAGCTGGGTGGAAAGGTGGAGTCGTTGGAGCGGGACCTGGAGATGGCCAAGGCGATGTTTGGTCGGAATGTGGAGGCGCTGGCCAAGTCCCTTGAAGAGCGACGTGCTCTCAAGGGGGAGCTTGACCAGATATGCAACGTTGCCTAGCTCATCGTCTCGGAGGTCTTCGGGTCATCACCAAGTACGAGTACGCCCGCCATCCAGCTGGCGAAGGTTCTGGATGAGGTGTGGGCCCTCATCACCGACGGGCTGTTCTACGGGTCGTCGGGGGTGTTGACTTTGGCGGCAACGTACCACCCAAACCTAGACTTCACTGCCATCTGTAGTGGGTAAGCCGACGGCTGGAGCACGGAGGACATCCAATCGCTCGGGGAGAGCTTGCTGCCACACGCAAAGTTGGTGGCTGAGCAAGTCTCCGGGCAGTGGGTGATGGATGCTCGCCGTGCGGACATGGCCGGAAGCGTGCGTCAGGAGGACATTGCCCAGCTTGCGGATGGCATGGAGCCTGGGTCGAAAGTGGACGTCGCCCCGCCCCCAACAGAGCCGAATGTCGTCCCACCAGAGAGCGAGCAGCCTGTGCCCTCGCCGGTTGAACCGATAGCCGATGTCGCCGGGCAGCCACAATAGCTTGTTAAAGTAGAAGTAGTGTAGCAGATGTAAAAAGTTAAGTTCGTGGGGGAGCCCCCGTGCAAACGTTTTTGTGTACTCCACGAATACAATCGGTTTCATTTTTGTGATGGGATCATTTCATTCGGGGAAGCATGTCCCATTCGTTCCTTAGTCTTACCTTAGCATATTTTTGTTTTTTATTCTTTCTTTTTTGCACCTGTCCCTTCATCCCATAGGCTGCAACCTTTAGGAGCCTGGGCGTGGCCCGTGAAGCTCAGCTGCTCGTAACCGTAGGTAGAGGAGGGGTGCAATCGGTCGGAATATATAAAGCAAAGCTATGTAAGGGAATCAAAGGAATGAACTACCCTTTCATTTGGGTAAAAAGGTATTTACCATATGATAGTAAAAGAGAGGGGTGATATGCACCCCTGTGGAGCCCTCGAGCGACCCGGGCCAAAAGTGTTCGGGTCGGGGCGCTTTATAGGAGCAAACGTTTAAGTAAAAAATGGTAAGACTGAATCTTAGGGGAAGAAACGACGTAGCTATTCCAAATGTTGGTGAGAACGTTGCCGTTGTCGTCCTTCAGGCGGTAGGCATCCGGTCGGATCACCTCGACCTTTGGTCGTCCGGATCCTTGCCCACTACGCCCCCTTTCTTGGGCGCTGCTTCTTTGCCTTTTCCTTCCTTTGGCCCACCGGCCGTCGCAGAAGGCGCTTGAGGAGCTCGCAGTCCTTGTAGAGGCATTTGACGGGGTTGGCGTGGTTGGTGCACGGGCTCTCTATGAGCTCGTGGAAGTGGTTCGGAAGGCCCTGCTGGGGCTGCTTGCTCGTGTGATCGGCCACGGCGACCAACGCAGAGTTGGGCGGTCGACGATGATCTTTTTTGTTCTTTTTGCCCCTCTACGTGGAGGGGCCCTCGTCCTGATCCTTGCGCTTGGTCTTGCCTTTGTCCCGGCCTCCATTGAAGCACTGCGGGAACGGCACTCTTTGGATGCGTCGGCCAAAGGCCTGTGGTCCCAGGCCATCTGGGCTGGGACTCCGGTCGTCCGGCTGGCAACCGCGCCTAGGGTGTGTTTCACCACTCCTAGCGATGGTCCAGCCAGGGTCTATGTCGCATGCTATCACTACCGCTTGATGGATGCCATCATCATGCCGGGACCGACGCCGGTTGGTGATGACGCTGCAAGCGTTTTGGTTCGGCTTGAGCCGCTCGCGTACAGGCGGTCGGTGCGGAGCGGGCGCCAGGTCAGGCTAGGGCGCAGATGCAGCCTCCTATGTCGCACTCGGCGGCTGTAGCGATGAGCAGGTGGAGCGATTCATCTGGTGCGTCCCCACTCCCCTGGTGGGGAGAGAGGCCACAAGTCGGTGTCGTGATGCGGAGCTCTCCGCCTATTGAATGACGGTGGTTTCCACCAGTGCCCGGAGGTTTCGGTGGATCGCCTGTTCTTGGGGATCGTTCGGCTCGGAAAAGCCGTGCAGAAGCATTGCCACGGCGGCGATATTCTGGCCAGCTCGAGCGAACTGTGGGGGATCGTCCCCCCCATCCATGATGTTGTGCTAGACCTGGCGGGTGCGACCCCGGGCGCCGCTCACCGGGTTATGCGCATGGGATGCCGTGTGGTGTGCCGGGCACGCCGGTGCAGGTGGCAGCTGGTTCTGCCGCGTTGTCGTAGCTCCTTGTCGTGCTCTCGTGTGAGCGTCAGGGTCCCCACACGAGGGTCCAGAGGGGTGTGAGTCTGCAAGGACTCCGCTATCACCGGTGGCTGTCCCGGAGCGTCTGCCATAGCGCACTCCCAGGACGGATGGTGGCTAGGTGCCACATCGCCGATGCTGGAGCCATCACTATCAACATCGTCATCCATGAGGTCGAGGAAATAGGTGGGAGCATAGCTCGCCATCCCCGCGAATTTGGACGTGAGAGGGGCGGCACCAGTATCCTTTAGAGCCCCCGGGCGTACACATCCATGGGGGACGCGAGGCCATAGGGAAACCGGTCGCATGATGGTCGCAATAGAGACAACGGGGTCTCTCCGGATAATCGGCGAAAGATAGTAAATGGCGAGTAAATAACAGTATGTACGTTACTCACAGCGGGGTTTGAGCAGAGCATTTCCTCAGAACGAAGCGCAGGTGCCTCATCGTTGAAGTCATTGGAGCCGATGGAGGGCGCCCCTCCGACGGGCGCCGGGATGGTTGCCTCCTCACAGAGGTGTAGTACGCCGAGCCGGTCAGCGATGAAGTCCAGGCTTCTAAAGAGGAAGGCCTGGGATGGCTCGAGGACGGGTGGAACCCACATCCCAGCAGATGGGAGTGCAGGAAACTCCAGCGAGCCAAAGCGAGTCGTATCGCTTGAGCCCGCCATGGCAAAGATGGTGGAAAAGTGGGCCAGCCGATGACCAAAAGTGTGAATGTACAGCGACCTTCCCACGAACGGCACCAACTATCAGTGCAGAAAGTGACCAACATGTAAATATTTGTAGTTTTGCCGTACGTTGTGATCGGATGTGTCTAAGCACTCAATGACATAGGGTTTATACTAGTTCAGGCAACGTGCCCTACGTCCTGTTTGAGTCGGTCGGTGACTTTATTCCTGAGCCCAGGTGCTCGAAGTTTGCAGTGGGGTTACAAACGAGAAGGAGAAAGATGAGGGGTACAAGAGGTCCGATCGGACTCTGGTCTGAAGGACCAGAGAGACAGGAGCTCCGCTATGTGCTAAGTGTTCTAGCGTGTGCTCAAGGTCTGAACCTGATGGTTCTATTGTGGTGTGTTGAATCGATGTAAGTGAACTAAGTCCTCTTTTGGGAGGGAGCGCGTCCCCTTTTATAGATGAAGGGGATGGCTTTACAAGAGAGAGAGAGAGAGTACGTGTGCTAAGTCTTGTTGCCCACGCCGTTGGGTACAAGATGATTGTAGGCGCCCACAACACTGTTAATGTCAGATGCATGTGGGAGGCTACGTCATCTTCTTCCGGTATGGCAGATGTCGGTGCCTGCTATACTGTTGATGCCCAGAGGTATGTGAGGGGTTTTACCGTGTTCGCCTGATAAGGTAAATGCCGGCACCCACAACACTGTTGATGCCAGAGGCATGTGGGGGGAGACTTACCGTGTTTGTCTGGTATGGGAGTTGACGGCGCCTACAACACTGTAGGGCAAATGTCGGCGCCCACAACACTTCTTGGGCTCTGATATGCCAGGAAGGTCGCAGGGTATCGTTCTGACATGCCCTGTTGGTACTGTTTCTGTAGGTGTACAGGGTATGTTCCTCGGTATTACGGTTGACTTGGGTGCCCTGCCTTGCTTTTTCCATCCATTCCCTGGTCCTCACCGAGCGGGCGTCCCCGGTCGGTTGGACCCACTTGGTTCTGATTGCGCCAGTCGAAGAAGAGCTGTAAGCAGGGGTTCGGTGCATCCCCGGTCAGAGACGCGGATCGAAGTCGGAGTGTAGTGTTCGGCTAGGCCTTTCGATCGGAGAGGCCGTCCGGAGGTGGGCCGGTGTTGGAAGCGAGCGTTGTTCCTCCTTTGTGAGGCCTTCCGGTCGGAAAGGTGGGCCGTGGTCGGAAGCGGGCGCCATTCCTCCTTGGCTAGGCCTTCTGGTCAGAGATTGGATTGTCCTTCTAGCCTGTCGTTTTAGGTGTTTGGGCCGGCCTAGGAGTTGCAAGTCGTTCGCAACGTTGTCTGCTAGGCCAAGCCTTTGTTGGGAAGCCGGTCCATGAGAGACCCCGGGTTTATGAACCCGACACATATGCAATGAGTTAAGCATCTAGTGGCAGTTTGATAACCGAATTTCGATATGACTTTCACCCCTCTTGATAGTACGGCTATCAATCCTAAATGTCATCACACTCACTAAGTGTCTCGATCACCAAAATGAAAAAGCTCCTATCAGATTTCACCTTTGCCTTAAGCTTTTTGTTTTTCTCTTTCTTCTTTTCCAAGTCAAGCATTTGATCATCACCATGCCATCACCATCATCATGATTTTCACCATTGCTTCATTACTTGGAGTAGTGTTACCTATCTCATAAACTAGGTTAGCACTTAGGGTTTTATCAACTCACCAAAACCAAACTAGAGCTTTCAACTTCTTATTCCACAATTCACATGTGTATGCAATGAACTCAATTTCCTGTTCAATACTTAGCAAACTTGTTAGACCTTTAATGGTGTTGTCATTTAATTCACCAAAGCCCACTAAAGGGCAAGATGCACTTATAGATTGGATTAGCCATTTAGGTTTTATGACGAGAGTTTTTTCTGATAAAGCGACGAGAGGTTTCAAATATGGGTATCAGGTCTGCGATATCAGGCCTTCTTTCCTCACATTTTGAAACCTAAGATCTCCAAGAGTAAAAAAAGTAAAAAACCATAGTTTTTGGGTGTTTGCAAAAATAAATTGGGTGAAAAAAGTAGTTCCTCTAAGTGCACACTATTTTTTGTTCCTAAAGCCTACTACTACTATATCATCGTGTGGGGCCTCACCGGTCACCTCTAGCCACCTCCAACTACTCCATCTATTCTTTTTACATATCACTTTAGCTTTGTCCTAAGTCAAACATATTATCTTTGATCATCCATTCCAAAAAAAAAATCTTTATAGTTTCACAATATATAAATTACATATATGAAAGTATTTCTCATAGTGAGTCTAAAAACATAAATCTTATGCTATGAGCCTATATATATCTTTTCAAAATCGAGGGTTAAAGATAAAAATGTTTTGACTTAAAACAAGGCTAATATGACATATAAAAAATGGAGGAAGTCAAATAGGATGATGATTTAAGCAACCATTGGAAGGATATCCCTCTACTCCAAAAAATCACCCAAGATCTGTTTTTGGGCGGCCAAAGGAAGATCTCAAATAGTGATATTATGGTGGTTTTGTGCAATGGCTAAAATAGGATGGTGATTTAGGCTGCACTGGAAGAGTGATTTCCTCCAAACACGCAACATCAATTTTTTACTGTGATTTGTAGACACTCTTGTAGATGCTCTAAAGGGCGATAAATAGAAGTTATATATGTGCAAGAAGTGTGCTACTTTTAATTGGCTCATCCTTCCTTTAAGAAGGTTATTATGGTTATTTGGTAATTGGTATTCATTTCTGTATTATAAAGGAAAGGATTTAAAAAAAAAATCTTATATATATTCCAATCACATACCATCTATTTCTATTCAGTCCAATTTTCATTCACAAACCCACATAACAGGCGCCACACCTTATACAACTTATAAGACAACAAATTAGACTAGAAAAAGGAGTTGCTAGTTTCTAGAAGGGGTGAATCATGAATTTAAGGCATGTTTGGGTATCAAGGGGTAATTGTTGGACAATTAACAATTAGCTAAAGTTAATCCTAGCTCATCCAAACTGGAGGCTAATATAGGTGAGTTAATATTTTAGTCAAGCCCTCAACTAACTGTCAACCAATTAGTTACCTAATCTTAACTAACTTAGATTATTTTTTAGCCCCAGCTAATAATAGCTTTTTTTTAGGAGAGACCCAGCTAATAGCTAGGTCCTAGCTAATCCAAACAAACCGCGTTAATTTGGGTCAGTTTGAGTTTCTACCACAAATGAAATGAGAGAGCTACTATTTAATTAGCAGGTGCAAGATCATGTTCAAATCATCGTTTCTTCGCTCGTGATGCCAATGCACCTTACCGCTGGCCTTTTCAATGCCGCCAGTCCGCCCGGTCCATTTCATATGTCCGTCCCTACGCTAGCGTGACAGGCGATGATCCACGTCGTGCGCCACTGTTCTATGAAGTTCGTAGTCGCCCAACACCTTGTCACCGACAGGACATGTTTAGATCTATTTAGCACTAAAAATTTGCTAGCTAAAGCTAAAGACTACGTACTATTTTTAGCTAACTAATTTTTAGTACGGCGACGTTTGGATTCACATGCTAATAGCTGCTAATAGGTTGTAGGATAATGAGTTAAAGGTGCATATAAACTATTAGCAAGTATAAACCTGCTAATAGGACTAATAGTTAGCAGTCCTCCAATTAATAATTAGCATGTTCACTAGCAAGTCTGTTTTGATCTACTAGTACTCATTTTAGCTGCTAATTTTAGTGTCAACACAGGAGAGCTGGAGAAAGAAAAATGGTCAAGGGAAGTTACATTGTAATTATATGATCAGAAAAATTTGATATAGCCTTTGGCCATTTGAGGGATCCACTCCACTGTGACTGTAAAATTTGGAATTTCTTCCTTTGCAAACCTTGGTTGAACTTCAATCTGTCCTACTACAAGTATCAGTAGTCAAAAGTCAAACCACGACCACGCACGCAAAATGCATCTCTGGACTTTCAGTCTCAGGCCATTCAATCAGGTGCCTGGTACGAGCGGCCGCATGCGCACCCACGCGGCGCTGCTGCTGGGCACGCCGGCGTGCACCACGAACCACATGTAGTATCCGGGCGGCACCACCCCGGGCGTCGGCAGCGCGGCGACCACGGCCTCGTAAACCCCGACGTCCAGCTCCGCCACCCTCCCCACGGCCAGCTCCACCACGCGCTGGTTCATCCCGAACGAGTGCGTCGCGAACGCCGGAGCCACCGTGGCCACCCGCACCACCTCCCCGCCCGCACCTGCACCCACACCTTCCGCCATCATCCCGGCGGGTATCACAAACTTCACGGCGCGCTGTCATGCCGCGGGTCCATGTACGGCGGCAGGAACACCTCCAGGCTCAGCTCCGTCGGGTACGTCACGTTGGCGAACACGTACCCGACGTGCGGGTTGCTGCCGCCCACCAGCACGCGGCCGTACGTGTCCAGCGCCGCCGACGAGTGGTACATCCGCGGCACCGCCGACGCCGCCAGCGGCGACGGCTGATCGAACCGCGACCCCAGCGGCGCGTCGGGCCTGTATAGCACGGGCCGCGTGACCGGGTCCCGCCCCAGCTCCCACCCGGCGGTGCCCGCCGCGGCCCCGTTCACGATCAGCACGTCGCCCGTGGGCAGCAGCACCATGTCGCCCATCACCCGGGCTATCGGCATATCCTCGATCGCCCACACCACCGGGTCCGGGTCCGTCGGCGCAGGGACGAAGCCAGGAAAAATTTTAGGAGGGGCTGAACAGGGACGAAGCTAGGAAAAAATTTAGACCCGACTGAACAAAAGTGCTACACCGACTTAAAAACATTGGTTAACGATGAAATTCATAAAATACATCATGAAAAATAAAGGAAGCTGTTCATTCATACCGAAAGGCCAAATTACCACTACCATTAGTTGATGGACCACTACCACTAGAACTTGATAAGTAATTGCGCAGAGTTCTTTTCGACGACATACTGAAAATTTAAAAATTAAAATCCATCAAGAATCAAACCATTTTTCAATCACAGTCACAGACTTAATTTCATAATTATAAAATCACCTGGGCTGCCTGCTCCGACGCTGCTCGGCTGCTCCTACCGAGTCAAAAAGAAAACACTGCAAGTCTGCAAGTCTGCAATCACATCGTCCTCAGTAGTCACTAGTCAGTACTCAGGACTGTCAGTACTGTAAGATTGACAGTAGTAGGTAGTAGTAGTAGATGACCTGCTCAGCTGCTCTGCTCAGACGTTTGATGCCCGGCCGGCCGGCTACGCGATCAGCGAGGCGAGCGCCTGCAGCTCGAAGAAGCCGCCGGCACCGTAGCTCCAGTCTCCAGACGCGGACACGGACGCGGCATACATCTGGCGCATCGCGAGGGCGCGGCTAGCGGCGGCGGGCGAGGGCGCTGGCCTCGGCTTCGGCGCGCAGGCGGGCGTTGGTGAGGCGGACCAGCGCGGCGCGGGCCTGCACGCCGTGGAGCCGCGCGGCGAGGTCGCGGTTGCCGGCGTGGAGGCGGGCGGCGCGGCCCCGAAGCTCCTCCAGGTGCCGCTCGAGATCCGGCGCCGGAGCCGACGCTGATGCCTGATGCGGATGCGGACGGCCGCCAGACGATGTGCTGCTGCTCGCTGCTCGCTGCTGGGCCTGGGCGTGCGGCGTGCTGGAGCCGCCGAGGAGCCGCGTAGAAGTAGGCCGCCGCCTCCAGGTCTCGGGAGTCGCCGATTCGGTTGGGCTTCTAACTTCTAACCAACTGAGCTATTTTCTCTTTCGGCCCAACAAGGAATAGAGGCTTTTTTATCTTCTCTTAATCTCTTAGCCCCTCCTACCTATTATATATATGCATAAAATTTTAGAAAAAACTTAGGGAGGCTCCACTTGTCTGGGATCGGTAGGGGGGGCTGGAGCCCCCCCAGCCCCACCGTTGCCTTCGTCGCTGCGTCGGCGCGACGCGCGCGCAGGTCCGGTCGGCGGCCACGAACGTGCCGTTCCGCAGCGCCAGGTGGTACGCGCCCCGCGGCGCGCCGCCGCAGACCAGCACCTCGGCGTGCGCGGGCGCGTCGGGGCGGAGCGGGAGGAGCACGGACGAGCCCGACGACGGGTAGTTCCGCGGCACGCCGCCGGGGACGGGCGGGAGGCGGCGGAGCGGGGCGATGTTGTAGGGGTCGAAGACGACGGCGCGGTCGTTGGCGAAGACGAAGACGGTGCCGTCGGGGAGCAGGTGGAGGAACGGGTACAGGTTGTTCTCGGCGTCCGGCTCCGTCGTCTCGTCCAGGAACGGGAAGAACGTCAGCGCCGGCGCGGCGTCGGCGTGCGGGAAGTACTCGAGGTTGAACTGCCGCCGCCCGCCGAGGAAGAGCACGCGGCCGTCGGGGAGGATCATGTCGGTGGCGTACCACCGCCGCGCGGCGAGGAACGAGGGGAGCTCGACCCACCCCGTGGCCGGTGAGAAGAGCCGCGCGACGCGGTCGCCGCTGGAGAAGCCGCCGGTCTGGAGGAGCGTGCCGTTGGGGAGCAGCGCCCCGGACGAGCACCACGGGTTGGTGGCGAGCGGGTACGGGTGCAGCACGTTGGAGCGGAGGTCCAGGAGCACCGGGTGCGCCGTGCAGTCGGCGCCGTCGACGGTGGCCACGCACGGCGCCAGCGCGGCCAGCGAGATGTTGGAGGGGCCCGTGTCGGTGCGGTCGAACATGAGGACGAAGTCCCCCGGGAGCAGCTGCATGTGCATCGCCGACACGCCGATGCTCGCGTGGAGGAGCTGCCATTCTCCCTGGGACGGGGCATCATCGGCGGCGGCGGCATTGGCAATGCAGCTGGCGATCAGGAGAAGGTGGAGAAGGAAGGATCTTGGCTTGGGCATGGCTGCTGAGCATGCACGCATGCGATCTTTAAGCTTTTTCATGCATCCTTGCAATGTGATAAGCTAAGGTAGGGTGTACAGAGTGTGTTGCATACTTGCATCGCATTGTGACGTTGTGTTGGTACAGGGAAGGTTGTGGGGAAATGGGGAATACGCATTTCATGCTTGGAACCGGGTATGCGATTTAAATGATACAAACTTTTTGGACTCAACGGAATTAGGTGAATCTTGCAATTTTTGGACCTTCATTCATTCTGTTGACCAGTGAAAATATTCAGGTTTAGCTAATAATTAGCTGAATTTTTGCCAAAATTTGATCAAGAGGCCGGCATAAGGAGGAAACTAATGATTAGGAGAAGTATGCACTTTTACACTGAAGGAAGAACTTGCGAGTTTGTTTGAACTCTAGACTAGACTAAAAGTTCAAATTGAAAGTATCAAGAT